>NW_024755746.1:0-52481 GCF_018991925.1 Homarus americanus
ATAAACATCTTATCTAGAGGAACATATTCAGACTGTCTTGTCATTCTGTCTCTTTGTCTCCGTATCTCCCTGTCTCCCTGTTTATCCCTGTCTCGGTCTCTGTTTCTCCCTGTCTCCCTGTTTCTCCCTGTCTCCCTGTTTCTCCCTGTCTCCCTGTTTCTCCCTGTCTTCTCTCTGTTTATCCCTGTCTCTTTGTCTCTATCTCTCTGTTTACCCCCTGTCTCTTTGTCTCTCTGTCTTTTTATGTGTCTCTTTTCTTCTATGTCTTGTCTCTTTTCTCCTGTCTCTATTTTTTCTCTCCTCTCCTTTCTTTTGTCTACTTATCTCCGTATCCATGTTGTTCTGTTTCTGTCCGTCTGTCTGTCTAATTTCTTTTCTCCCTTTGTTTATTTTCTTTTTTCTCTCTTTTCTTTGTCTCTCTCTATCTCCATCTTTTTAATCAGTTTTCATCTTCTTTCTCTCTCCTTTCTCTGTCTGTCTGTCTGTCGGTCTGTCTTCCATAAGGATAAGTATCAATATATTTTTGTTTGCTGTTGTGTTCGTGAGACCATACGTTCGTGTGTCCATGCGTTCGTAAGTTCGGTATGTCCGTGAATATGGGTGTCTGTATGTCCGTGTGTCCGTGGATTAGCAGTGCATGTGTCTCTGTGCGTTATACCAGTCATTTACGTGTTTATACATTTTTTTTTTTACATTTATTTATAAAGACACGTATCAATTTTTTCCCTACAATTCTGCAAACACACACACATACACACACACACACACACACACACACACACACACACACACACACACACACACACACTTCAATATATTCCACCACGTTTAACCCTTGAGCCACCTCCTCTCCCCTACCTCCCTCCATCCCCTACCTATCCCCCCTACCTATCCCCCCACCCTAACTTCCCATTTTCTGTTGGGGTAAAATAGTCAGTATACACAATCAATGTTTACATCCACGAAAAAAAAAAAATCATCAAATAAACCGGAATTAATTTTATCTGGTAACAATGCATTTTGGTCAGGAAACCATGTTATTGAAGGGGTGTTTTTTAACCTGTATGTGATGTGGTTTTTTTTTCTATCGTGTGTGTGTGTGTGTGTGTGTGTGTGTGTGTGTGTGTGTGTGTGTGTGTGTGTGTGTGTGTGTGTGTGTGTGTGTGTGTGTGTGTGTGTGTGTGTGTGTGTGTGTGTGTGTGTGTTTTCTGGTTATTTATGGTTATTTTAGTATATGATGTCACTTATAATACTTAAACCCTTATGGTGGTTTAACCTTTATATGGTGTCTGAGTGGTAAGTATGGTGATTTAATCTGAAATACAACAACAACAACAACAAATAAATCACATCACAACAACAAACTACCATCACAACAGCAATTACAAGCCAAACAACAACAACAACAACCACAACAACAACAACAACAACAAACAACAACAACAAACTACCATCACAACAACAATTACAACCAACAACAACAACAACAACCACAACTACCACCACCACAACTTCTACAACCCTTTTTAAAATACAAGGTTAGGTTAGGTTAGTGGCTCATCGACCCTGAATCTCCAAGGAGCCTTCAACAACTGTCATATCTGTCTGTCTGTCAGCTGTCAGTTTTGTTTGTCTTGTAATTCTGTCAGAGAGAGAGAGAGAGAGAGAAGAGAGAGAGAGAGAGAGAGAGAGAGAGAGAGAAAATATGTGTAAGTGAATTGGGGACAGACAGACAAACAACCAGACAGACAGACAGACAGACAGACAGATAGACAGACAGGCAGAGAGACAGACAGGCAGTACACCACCATCCATAGTTAAAGACCTTCTGGCAGGGTTTGTTAACTCCTGGACACAGTTCATTAACTTACTAAGGTATTTACAAGGCCATTTGGACGCTGAGTCGACTATTGAGGACCCACATGAAGCTTGCTGTGTGTGTGTGTGTGTGTGTGTGTGTGTGTGTGTGTGTGTGTGTGTGTGTGTGAGAGAGAGAAAGAAGCAAAGATAAAGTGAGAAAAAGATAGATACGTAGAGATACACTTATATAAATGGACATGTAGAACTGATCAGAGAGAGAGAGAGAGAGAGAGAGAGAGAGAGAGAGAGAGAGAGTATGCGTCTCGAGCTGACTAATAACAATAGCATGAGAGTAAAAATCTAACGAGTTGGAAATAATGACTCATTTCTGACTTCTTATAATGCATCATCAACAACGACGACAATGACGCGTATGTCTGTCTGTCTGCCTGTCTGTCTGTCTGTCTGTCTGTCTGTGTGTCTGTCTGTCTGTCTGTGTCTCCACTTACTCATATCTCTCTCTCTAGTTGTGGGACCTCCACACTGTCATGGGGACCTCAGTACCCTAAGAGGCTGCAAACTCAGATTTTTACCCTTGTAACAACATATGTAATCTGTCCTCGGCCGAAACGATAAATCTGCTGTTTCTCCTCTGTGTGTGTGTGTGTGTGTGTGTGTGTGTGTGTGTGTGTGTGTGTGTGTGCTAATTCACTCTCTACATCTTCACTACACACGAGACTTCACCTCCAGTAGACTGTGCAGGGCTGTTAAGGGTTTATACTGTACTTAACGTGGGGAGAGAGGGAGGAGAGAGGAGAGAGAGAGAGAGAGAGAGAGAGAGAGAGAGAGAGAGAGAGAGAGAGAGAGAGAGAGAGAGAACGTGTGTGATGTGGAGGAGGGTGAGAGAGGGAGAGGTGGCGGCTGAAGGATGAAAGAACGTGCTCTTCCTGATGAACGTGAACCTCCTGCACCAGCAAAACCAGGAGGAGGAGGAGGAAGAGGAGGAGGAGGAGGAGGAGGAGGAAGAAGAATGTATATTTGTTCGTCTTTGTTGATGAGGATAGAAACAACAACAACAACAACAACAACAACAACAAATAAATAACAACAACAAACAAACAAATAACAACAAATAACAACAAATAACAACAACAACAACAATAATAACAACAACAACTACACCACCACCACCACAACATTAAAAAATCTGTATTGAATTAAATCACAACTCATTCACAACATTACTACCCAATACAAACCACATACAGTAAATTCCTTTATTAAAACAGAGGCAATAAAAGGCCTGTAATAAAAATGGTCCCGTGCCCAATAAAATAGCCTAATAAAGCCTTCAATAAAAACCTATTAACTAGCGGCCAATATTTGTCATGTTTTATCTCCAAAAAACACAATAACAAGAAACAACAGGCAATATGGGTGACCTGGTGTGTGTGTGTGTGTGTGTGTGGTAGATAGATAGATAGATAGATAGATAGATGTGTGTGTGTGTGTGTAGATAGATAGATAGATAGATAGATGTGTGTGTGTGTGTGTGTGTGTGTGTGTGTGGTAGATAGATAGATAGATAGATAGATGTGTGTGTGTGTGTGTGTGTGTGTGTGTGTGTGTGTGTGTGTGTGTGTGTGTGTGTGTTTATGAGGAGAGAGAGAGAGAGAGAGAGAGCCTCATGGTGATCAAAGGACTCCCCAGGTAGAGATAATGTCTCTCGTACAAGGTGAGACCCATAGAGAAGTCTCAGGCCATTTAATTCTCTTGACGGTGTAAAGGTCTCACTTGACACCTGGAAAAATGGCTCTTTGACACCTGTGGCTCTCTCTCTCTCTCTCTCTCTCTTTTTATCTCTTTATATGTCTGTCTGTCTGTCTGTCTGTCTGTGTCGTTCTATCTATCTATCTATCTATCTATCTAGCCATTTCCATCTTCTTTTCTGTCTTTCTCTGTTTTATTATCTCTCTTCTGTTCATTTCTCTCCTTCCTTCATCATGTAATTGCATCTACGTCTTCTTTTCTTCTCCTATTCACTTTCTTCTCCTCTCCTAATTCCTGTTCTCATCTGTCCCTCTCATCTCCTTCTCTTTCATCTCTTCCTCTTATCTTTCGTTTTCTGTTATATTTTCCTCTCTCTCTCTCTCTCTGTCTCCTTCCTCTTCCCCCACTCTCCTCCCTCTTTCTCTCCCATTGTGGGTGTATCAAGGACGAGCACTCAAGCAATCGAGTATGAAAGCTTTAAGAATCCCATTGACATCTGCTCGTTCTTTTATGCTTGACAGGGAGGGTTAGGTTAGGTTAGGTAAATTCATCGTACTCAAGGGATTAATTCTTCGTACTCATTGGATTAAGTCATAATATTCAAGGGTTCAATTCACATACACAAGAGAATAAGTCATCGTACTCAGTGGATTAAGTCATCGTACTCAGTGGATTAAGTCATCGTACTCAGTGGATTAAGTCATCGTACTCAGTGGATTAAGTCATCGTACTCAGTGGATTAAGTCATCGTACTCTGTTGGTTAAATCATCGTATGTAGATTGTATCGTACCAATGATTGTCATCGTACTCAGTGGATTAAGTCATCGTACTTAATGGATTAAGTCATCGTACTCAATGGATTAAGTCATCGTACTCAGTGGATTAAATCATCGTACTCAGTGGATTAAGTCATCGTACTCAGTGGATTAAGTCATCGTACTCAGTGGATTAAATCATCGTACTCAATGGATTAAATCATCGTACTCAGTAGACTAAGAGTATTAATTGAGTACATCCCCAACATTTCCGATTAACACAAATGCTCACCTCAGGAACACCGAGGAATATTACACTTTACAATATTACTGAACTACGATGCGTCTAATGAGGCCCCTATATACGATCCAATGCTCCGTTTTACGATGTTTTCTAAAAGGTTAATACGATCACTTTACGAGTCATGGATGGTAGTTAAGCCTTGGGTGGTAGTTAAGTCGTATACGAGCAATTGTCTTAAGAATACATGGAGAGGAAAGTGGCCAGATGGTATTAGTAAACAATGCTCGTTCATATCCAGGAAAGTGTTTTTATTCCTTTATTCCCAGGAGGATCTTGGTCCATTCTATGTAGCTATGACCGTTTATTTTTTTTTCCAGGAAGATCTCAGACCATTGTATCTAGCTTAGGGCTGTTTTTTTTTCCAGGATGATTTCAAACCATTGTAACTAACGAGGGGTAATTTTCCTCTGTTAGATATAGACTCATTATATCTAGCAAAGAATTGTGATCTTTTTTCCAGTAAGATCTCAGTTCATAATATTCAGCATTTTATTCTTTCCCAGGACGAACATAGACTATTCCTTTATTTTTAATCGACGTAAAATATTGTTCGATCATATCCATTACAGGACCTCTTTTATTTTCCTAGGATGAACTTGGCCATTACTAAAAGACCGTCTCTTCATATCCCGTAAAGGGTAATTTATCTTTCCAGGATGAGCGTAGTCTATAATAAATGGTTAATAACGAGCAATATTACCTCTCATCCAGGACGAACAAAGACAATCAGTATAGTGTTCCTTCCCATCTGGTGTAGACATATTGTTTTCATTAGGTTAGTTGCTTTAGGTAAGGAGGGTAGACAGAGAGGGAGAGGAGGGAGAGGAGAGAGAGGTGGAAGAGGAGGAGAAGGAAGAGGAGGAGGAGGAGAAGAGAGAGAGAGAGGAGAGGAGGAGAGGGGAGAGAGAGAGAGAGAGAGAGAGAGAGGGGGAGAGGAGGAGAAGGAAGAGGAGGAGGAGGGGAGAAAGAGGAGAGAGAGGAGAGAGAGAGAGGAGGGGGGAAGAGGAGGAGAAGGAAGAGGAGGAGAGGGAGAGAAAGAGAGAGAGAGAGAGGAGAGAGAGAGAGAGAGGAGAGAGAGAGAGAGAGAGAGGTGGGGAAGAGGAGGAGAAGGAAGAGGAGGAGGAGGAGAGAGAGAGAGAGAGAGAGAGAGAGAGACCAACCTGAGATATTAATAGGTTAAAATTTTATAACTGGCATATTTTTCCTCCCCAGCCACAAAAAATAAGATATTTCCCTGAATTTTTTTTCCCCATTTTTCCCATTTTCTCCCCATTTTCCACCATTTTTTCCCCTCATTGGTATAAAGTTCTTCAAGTGGGTATCTATAGGTCGTATGGTCGAGTTTGTTTATGTTTGTTTTTTAATATTGATTTTAATTCGGAATTTATTTATTTATTTATTTATTTATTTGTTTTATTTACATATTTATTGAATTTTTTTGCTGATTGTTTTTTGGGTAATTTTTTTTAATTTTGTTTCTCTGTTTGTTTGTTTGTCATCTGTTGCTTCTCTTCCCTCTCCCCTCTCTCTGTCTGTCTCCTCTTTTCCTATCTTCCATCTCCCTTCCTCTCATTCATTCTTATTTCCTCTCCTTTCTCTCACTTCCTTTAATTTCCCTATCTCCATCCATCTCTTTCTTTGTGTTACAGTTCGTTTCTTCTTTACTGTTCTCTTTCTCATTCTTCTTTTTTATCTCTTTCTTTCCTCTCTTTCTCTTTATCTCTATCCCAGGTATTTACTAGACCGTGATGACCTCCAATTGGTCGAGAAGTAGAGCGTTACGGCCTCATATTGGTCGAAAACTAGAGCGTTTCGCCCTCCTATTGGTCGAGAACTGGAGCGTTACGGCCTCCTATTGGTCGAATAGTCGAGCGTTACGGGTTCCTATTGGTCTAGAACTAGAGCGTTAAAGCCTTCTATTGGTCAGGCACCAACACCTTACGACCTTTTTATTGGTCAACCACGAGCCATCTGCAGCCTCCTATTGGTCTAGATGAAGAAATCACCAGCTCGTTTCGGCCTTTTTATTGGTTAAGCTGAAGGGTTTACCGGCCTATTCACGAACTTCCATTGGTTAAGTGGTGGAGAGAGAGAGAGAGAGAGAGAGAGAGAGAGAGAGAGAGGCCCCGTACACAAAATACAACAGGTCAACACTATACACCATACAACACCATACAACACCATACAACACTACAATACCTACATAATCATCATCATACACCGACACCATACACACCATCATAATTAACTCGACGACACCATTAAGACACCATCATTAACAGGTGTATCATTAATGACCACAGGTAGTTGAGTAATTAACCTGGACCTCTATATACCGTTGACTGTATCTAATGTCAGGGGAGATTTTAAGATGGCATTGTGTCTGTCTGTCTGTCTGTCTTTTTGTCTGTCTGTCTGTCTGTCTGTCTGTCTGTCTGTCTGTCTGTCTGTCTGTCTGTCTCTGTCTGTCTGTCTGTTCTGGTTCGTTTGTCTGTTTGTATATATATATATTTTTTTCTTTGTATATCCACACACACACACACACACACACACACACACACACACACACACACACACACACACACACACACACACACACACACTTTATCTAAATACTCCAAGGTCGTGTCGAATCAATTAGCTCCAACTGTAACTTATAAAAAAAAAAAAAACAGCCAGCCGCCATATTTTCTGAGGCCTGGCAGGTAATTATCTCATTATCGTAAAATAACTTCCTAGCGTGATTATACCCAAGTGTGAGGAGCTAAAAATTATATGTATAGTATATGTATCTTGAGCTAAAAAGTATATATGTATCATGAGGTAAAAAGTATATACAGTTTAGAAATGTAAATAGAGTTAAAAAGGTCATGGAAGTTGAGGTAAAAGTATATATCAAGTATATGTATCTTGAGCTAAAGTATATGTATCTTGAGCTAAAGTATATGTATCTTGAGCTAAAGTATATGTATCTTGAGCTAAAGTATATGTATCTTGAGCTAAAGTATATGTATCTTGAGCTAAAGTATATGTATCTTGAGCTAAAGCATATGTATCTTGAGCTAAAGTATATGTATGAGCTAGTATATGTATCTTGAGCTAAAGTATATGTATCCTGAGCTAAAGTATATGTATCTTGAGCTAAAGTATATGTATCTTGAGCTAAAGTATATGTACTTGAGCTAAAGTATATGTATTGAGCTAAAGTATATGTATCCTGAGCCAAAGTATATGTATCTTGAGCTAAAGTATATGTATCTTGAGCTAAAGTATATGTATCTTGAGCTAAAGTATATGTATCTTGAGCCAAAGTATATGTATCTTGAGCTAAAGTATATGTATCTTGAGCCAAAGTATATGTATCTTGAGCTAAAGTATATGTATCTTGAGTAAAGATATGTATCTTGAGCTAAGTATATGTATCTTGAGCTATGTATCTTGAGCCAAAGTATATGTATCTTGAGCTAAAGTATATGTATCTTGAGCCAAAGTATATGTATCTTGAGCCAGTATATGTATCTTGAGCTAAGTATATGTATCTTGAGCTAAAGTATATGTATCTTGAGCCAAAGTATATGTATCTGAGCTAAAGTATATGTATCTTGAGCTAAAGTATATGTATCTTGAGCTAAAGTATATGTATCTTGAGCTAAAGTCATATGTATCTTGAGCTAAAGTATATGTATCTTGAGCTAGTATATGTATCTTGAGCTAAAGTATATGTATCTTGAGCTAAAGTATATGTATCTTGAGCTAAAGTATATGTATCTTGAGCTAAAGTATATGTATCTTGAGCTAAAGTATATGTATCTTGAGCTAAAGTATATGTATCTTGAGCTAAAGTATATGTATCTTGAGCTAAAGTATATGTATCTTGAGCCAAAGTATATGTATCTTGAGCTAAAGTATATGTATCTTGAGCCAAAGTATATGTATCTTGAGCCAAAGTATATGTATCTTGAGCAAAGTATATGTATCTTGAGCCAAAGTATATGTATCTTGAGCTAAAGTATATGTATCTTGAGCTAAAGTATATGTATCTTGAGCTAAAGTATATGTATCTTGAGCCAAAGTATATGTATTTGAGCCAAAGTATATGTATCTTGAGCCAAAGTATATGTATCTTGAGCCAAAGTATATGTATCTTGAGCTAAAGTATATGTATCTTGAGCTAAAGTATATGTATCTTGAGCTAGTATATGTATCTTGAGCTAAAGTATATGTATCTTGAGCTAAAGTATATGTATCTTGAGCTAAAGTATATGCTTTGTATTAAATATCCTAATAGTTCTGTTTCGACACAAAGAGCTTTTAAATACCTGGGTACGTGTTGATTGCCAAGTAAAGCTGCACTTTTATTAATTAACGTTAAAGGTGATTATTTTATGAAGATGTGTGTGTGTGTGTGTGTGTGTGTGTGTGTGTGTGTGTGTGTGTGTGTGTGTTGTGTGTGTGTGTTATATAGGCATACAACAGTGTGCCATTGCCAGTAGTCAGGTAAATCTACATGTTTTTGTGCATCAGTTTGTAGGTAAGCCTAGTTAATATGCAAATGAGCTCATTAACTATGCAAAAAACACCAACGTCACTCTATGCCATGACTGTCACCAACGCGGATGGGTAATACCTGTCTGTCTGTATGTCTGTCTGTATGTCTGTCTGTCTGTATGTCTGTCTGTCTGTCTGTCTGTCTGTCTGTATGTGTATCTTGTTCTAGCTGATGTTCTGTCTTTGTTTACCCGTGTGTATGTATATCTGTGTCTGTATGTCTGTGTGTCTGACTGTTTATATGTGTGTCTGTATCTGACTGTTTCTAAATCTTCATATTTTTCTGACAGTCTTTTTCTTTCTCTCTACCAGTCTCTTTCTTCCTCAGTCACACACACACACACACACACACACACACACACACACACACACACACACACACACACACACACACACACACACACACACAATCAGCTCTACGTAACAGTAATCATTATAATGCACTTTATGTCTGTGGTGTAATTACATGTTATATAATTAATCATTCGTAGTTTGTATGTTGTTGAGATATATAATCGTATTTAATTAAGTTATAAAATGGTGGTATGATCGTTGTGTGTGTGTGTGTGTGTGTGTGTGTGTGTGTGTGTGTGTGTGTGTGTGTGTGTGTGTGTGTGACCTCTCTCTCTCTCTCTCTCTCTCTCTCTCTCTCTCTCTCCTCTCTCTCCTCGTTTATGCTTATTATTACCCTAGTCAGTCAATCACTCTCTCTCCTGATCCCCCTTCCCTCTTTCTCTCCCCCTTCCCTCCCTTCCCTTCCTCATCTCCCAGTTTCCTCCCCTTCTCCTACCTCTTCCTCTCTATCTCTTTCTCCTCCTTTTAATTTTTCTTCTCCCTTTCCTTCTTCCTCCTCACCTCCTTCCTACCTCTCTCCTTCCCTCTAGATATTCCGTTCCCTTCCCTTCTCTCCTCTTCCTACCTACCTTCTCCCTACCTCTTCCCTTCTCCTCTAAATATTCACTTACCTCCTCCTCCCTCTTCCTGCCTCCTCTTCCTCCTCCTCCTCCTCCTCCTCCTCTCCCATTCACCCCTCACCTCCCCTTCTCCCTCCCTCCCTCCCCCTCTTAATATTTCCTCCTCCTCCTCCTCCTCCTCCTCCTCCTCCTCCTCCTCCTCCTCCTCCTCCTCCTCCTCCTTTTTCTCCTCCTCCTCCTCCTCCTCCTCCTCCTCCCCTGCATACTAGCACCTGTATATATTCACCTGTAATAACCTTAATTGTATTTCTCCCCACAGGTAAGTAACTTCAGCTTGTGAGTCGTGCCCTTTGACTATTGTGATTCCATTAAGGTAAGTTCTCATTATTTGTTACATACATCCTACTGTGCCTACCTAACCTACCAACACACACACACACACACACACACACACACACACACACACACCCACACACACACACACACACACACACACACACACACACACACACACACACACACACACCAGTCTATTCCTAAAAGGCTTATTGTAAACTGTTAACTCTAAAGAAAAACACATTATAAACACGACCACAAGGCATTATCTTGCCCCCAAAAGGCTTTCAGTAAACACAAAGTCATTTACGGCACCAAACATCAAAGGTAAACACGGTAAAAATGTCTCTCTTGTTTTCTAGTTTTACTTGATTTGTAAACAAGAGTCCATATTTAACGATGGGGTAATGATTAGAGTGATATATGTACCCCTCATCTCGTTTTCTGGTTAGTGTGATATAAGTACCCCCTCCTTCCTGGTTAGTGTGATATAAGTACCCCCTCCTCCTGGTTAGTGTGATATAAGTATCCCCTCCTCCTGGTTAGTGTGATATATACCCTCCTGGTTAGTGTGATGCCCCTCCTCCTGGTTGTGACATAAGTACTTCTCCTGGTTAGTGTGACATAAGTACCCCTCTCCTGGTTAGTGTGACATAACTACCCCTTCCTCCTGGTTAGTGTGATAAGTACCCCCTCCTCCTGGTTAGTGTGACATAAGTACCCCCTGGGTTAGTGACATAATCACCTCCCTTCCCCTGGTTAGTGTGACATAAGTACCCCCTCCTCCTGTAACAGTACTCTGCCACGTGAGAATCTTGTGGCAGCTGTGTGGTTGTAGTGGAGATGTCTATTCACTAATTGTCTTCGTTATTTAAGCAAATATACGAATATTTGGTAACTTCTCATGATCTAAAATAACGATTAAGAGTTTATTATAAAATGTTACCTTTAGTTTGTTTAATATTTATCCAGACGATGATACAGCCGATAATTGATCCACCAATCACAATCACCTTTTCGTACAACCTTAGTTAACCAATTATTGCCAGGTGCGAGCAAGAGACCCAGGGTGAGGTCAGTGTATCTTTGGTTGACTGTACACTCCAGCCCATCAGATATATGCACCCCTTCACCTACTGTGATATATGTACCCTCCTACTACTGTGATATATGTACCCTCCTACCACTGTGATATATGTACCTCCCACCTACTGGGATATATGTACCCCCACCTACTGTGATATATACCCTCCCACCACTGTGATATATGTTCTCCCACTGTGATATATGACCCTCCCACCTACTGTGATATATGTACCCTCCCACCTACTGTGATATATTGTACCTCCACCTACTGTGATATATGTACCCTCCTACCTACTGTGATATATGTATGCTTCTACCTACTGTGATATGTACCTCCTCCTACCCACACTGTGATATATGTGCCCCACCACTGTGATATATGGCCCTCCTACCTACTGTGATATATACCCCCTCCTACCACTGTGATATATGTACCTCCCCACCTACTGTGATATATGTACCCTCCACCTATGTGATACATGTACCTCCTACCACTGTGTTTTCTCCTACTTACTGTGATATATGTACCCTCCTACCTACTGTGATATATGTACCTCCTACCTACTGTGATATATGCCCCTCCTACCTACTGTGATATATGTACCCATTTAACGTTGATATTCCATCCTCCTCCTCCTCCAGCCTACTGTGAGTATATGTACCCCACAAACAGCTATATGGGAGTGTGTTATAATGATTTGTGTTTAGTATTGTAATGAATCTTCGGTCAGGCGGATGTGGGTGTGCTGGGAGAGAGAGAGAGAGAGAGAGAGAGAGAGAGAGAGAGAGAGAGAGAGAGAGAGAGAGAGAGAGAGAGTACAGCACTCCCAGAATTGATAGTTATTGCTCATAATGTTTTGATTTTAATGGGTTTTCCATAAGTTTTCAGAATTAAACAAACAACACACACACACACACACACACACACACACACACACACACACACACACACACACACACACACACACACACACACACACACACACCGAACCAAAAGAATGGGATAATGGAAATAACCTCTGCTCCTTCCCCCCACCTCCTCTCTCGTTCCTCTATAGTCACAGCTGGTTAGGGGCCGCCATAATCTAGGGAGGCTGAAACGAGCCCTACATCTTGTGGCCTGAACTTTGGTATTTTCTACGCTTAAAATAATTTGCATTTTTCATCTTCGCGCGGTACACCATTGTCCGAGAGAGTCCATGGGTGAAGAGAGAGAGAGAGAGAGAGAGAGAGAGAGAGAGGAGAGAGAGTTACTCAGAGATTCATGCATTTTTATCTCTCGGACGGATGACGCTGGGCTATTCTTACCTGTACTGTATACCTGTTGATGATGGCGGCAGTGAGCTCTCCTTCACTCTTTCATTCTCTTTAACTCACTTTCCCTATTTTCCTTCTCTCTCTCACACACACACACACCACCAACACAAGAACTTCCAGTGCAAGTCATATGTGTGTCTGTGTGTCTGTGTGTATGTGTGTGTGTGTGTGTGAGGAGAGAGAGAGAGAGAGAGAGAGAGAGAGAGAGAGAGAGAGAGAGAGAGAGAGAGAGAGACCTCGTAATAGTTTAGCGAAATTTTACGAAAGAATTGACAGAACACTTTACACATTACGTTCTCACAACCCGTAAGTTTATGCAATAATAGGTCTAGTCATTTTAGTTCAGTTGTGAAGGTAAATTAGGTATTATGGGTATACAATAAAAGGTTGTGTGTGTAGAGAAGTGAGAGAGAGAGAGAGTTAGTTTATCAAAGACACAGGCAAGCAAAACTAACAGAAACTTTCCTTTAAACTTCACTTAAAGTAACACACACACACACACACACACACACACACACACACACACACACACACACACACACACATACACACACACACGAAATACCTGAGGAACAATTATTTCTTCCACAGATAAATTTCCTGCTTACTGAAGATTGGAGAGAGAGAGAGAGAGAGAGAGAGAGAGAATCATCCTACAGGTCAAGTCTCCCTCTTCCCCCTCTCTCTCTCTCTCTCACCTCCCTACCCCTTTCCCCACTCTCTCACCCCCCCTCTCCCCACCTCTTCTCCCTCAACCACCTCCCACAACCCAACACACTCTCTCTGTCACCCTTACCTCACCCCTCACTTGCCGTTAACTACATAAGGTGATTGGTCATTCGAAACTAATTTCTATTGTATTCTGATATTCGAATCGATACCCATCACTATAAATTTCTGCTCAGTAAACAAAATAACACATCATCATCCATCAGCAGTATCGTTGCGATACTACATTAATATCCTTCCAATCTCCTTGTGGTGAGTATTCGTTGACTCACACTGCCCGTGCTGTTCCACTGTGTGTGTGGTGTTGGTGAGGTCGTCAGGAAAGGTACAACAGGCTATGCACCCTTCACCACCAGTGTACCACGAACTTCTGAGCGGAAACGTATATATTTAGATACAGGTACGCGTGGATATTAAAATACATAGATTACAAGTGTAGGTACAATTACAGCTACAGGTATACAAGTACAGGTGGAATAATTTAAACATTTTAATATTTTCCTGTAATTTTATTTTATTGTCTGAATATTTAAAAATGTCGTTTGTTTACATATGTTATGGAATTAAAGATGGCGTCGTAAACACAGACCTCGATCAGCTGTTTGACGTCAACAAAGAGATCGATCAGCTGATATCTGAAGTTGGTGATTGTTGTTGACCATTTAGGTGTACGTGTGTGTGGACAATGTATAGGATATTATGAACAAACAAACAATGAATAGAGAAATAATTACGAGGGAAAAGAGAGAGGAAAGAGAGAGAGAGAGAGAGAGAGAGAGAGAGAGAATAATCACAGATACTAAACACAACAATACATAAATAATCAGACAGACAGACAGACAGACGGACAGACAGACAGACAGACAGACAGACAGACAGACAGACAGACAGACAGACAGACTCTCCTCCTTGATTCCTCAAAAACAGATAGTGAATGATTAAAGGGCCCTTCCTCTTATCCCTCGACTTCAGTGCCGGGCCAGTGCCAGCCAGTGCCAGCCAGTGCCAGCCAGTGCCAGCTAGTGCCAGCCAGTGCCAGCCAGTGCCAGCCAGTGCCAGCCAGTGCCCGAGTCTTGTATTTACTAAAATTTTGATAGCCAGCTCATGTTTCCTTATCCTGACCTGAATTCTGTCTCTATCTCTCTCTCTCTGCTCTCTCTGTCCCCCTGAGAGAGATAACGCTGCTGCCAGGAGGTAGGAAGGGGGGTGGCTTCTCAGTTCTCTCAGCAAGTGTTCTCTCAGTTCGGTTGGTCATCTTCCTGTTTTGTTTGCCTTTTAACTCTCATCTCTCAGTTCTCTCTCTTCTCAGTTCTCTCTCGTCTGTCATTGTTATCTCTCATCTCTCAGCTATTATCTACTTTTCATTTATTATTTCTATCCTCAGCTCTCCATCTCTCATTTATCTCATCTCCCATCTCTCATGTCTCTCATCTCAGTTCTCCCATCTCTCATTTCTCTCATCCTCAGTTCTCTCTCATCTCTCATTTCTCTCATCTCTCAGTCCTCTCTCATCTCTCATTTCTCTTCCATCTCTCATTTATCTCTCATCTCTCTCATCTCTCATTTCTCTCATCTCTCAGTTATCTCCCATCTCTCATTTCTCTCATCTCTCAGTTCTCTCTCATCTCTCATTTCTCTTCCATCTCTTATTTTATCTCATCTCTCCATCTCTCATTTCTCATCTCTCCATAGATCTCCCATCTCTCATTTCTCTCATCTCTTGGGTTCTCTCTCATCTCTCATTTCTCTCTCATCTCTCATTTCTCTCCCATCTCTCAGTTCTCTCATCTCTCATTTCTCTCTCAATCTCTCAGCTCTCTCATCTTCCAGCTGTGGAGGAAGATCAGAATGCATTTGATGGTTAAAACCTGGAGCTCGTTATGCCCGTGTTCAACCTTGGCAACACTGATGTTTTAATAATAGATTGGGAGGGTTAGTTGCTTTGCTGTTTAGGATTTTGCAACGCTGTATATATATATTTTATTGATATTTGCAACGCTGTTTTATTTTCTATGGATAATTGGCAACGCTGTTTTATTTTTTATGGTTAATTGGCAACGCTGTTTTATTTTTTATGGATAATTGGCAACGCTGTTTTATTTTTTATGGATAATTGGCAACACTGTTTTATATTGATTGAGAATTGGCAACCGCCTTGAGTACGATGACCTTAAGCCCTTGAGTACTATCCCCTTAACCCCTTGAGTACAAACACAGACACACACACACACACACACACACACACACACACACACACACACACACACACACACACACACACACACACACACACATCCTACCATTCAACATAGCAAAATTCTATATCATTTAATATTATTCTACTTATCACTAACTAAAACATAAACACAAATACATTTTTTAATTGATAACACTGTATAATTAAATCGTAGAGACAGTGTTTATAGTTGGTAACACCATGTATTAAGTGTAAAATATTGATGTTGATTTTGCTTGGTGAATGTGATGATAATTTGCAACACTGTAATGTAGTCAGAATTTGCAACATATTCGTGCATGGTGGACGGGAACTTGCAACATGGCTAAAATGTAAATGGATTGCAACATCGGTAACACTGTCTAATAATATGACCTGGGTATTATTGAATGCGGGTAATTAATTATATATACCTGTACTTAATATTTGTTCATGAATTTCCTACCTTTGATTTTACTTGTATTTCCATTCCTACCTGTCTGTACCTGTAATTTAAGCTGTATCTGTATTCCTACCTGTATTTGTACCTGTAATTTTACCTGTATCTGTAACCTCTGTACCTCCATCATTACCACCAACTTCAAGTCAAATTAACCTTTTCAATCGTAATTAATTTCTCTTAATTAGTCACTCACACCTGACAAGAACATACCTACTCTCTCACACGTCACTTAATTTGACTTTAATTATTACTTACCTGTGGTTGTAATAATTCACATATGATCTTAAGGTGAATTTCTCGTAAGTAATAATGTAATAAGGTTCATAATAGAGAAATACTGAGACTCTACCTTAACTAGATACGTTCACTTAGCACACCAGTTAGAGATCAAAGTATCATGAGGGTCTACCTTAACTAGATGCGTTCACTTAGCACCAGTTAGAGACAAAATTATCACTGAGACTCTGTTTAACTAGATACGTTCACTTAACACCAGTTAGGAGACCAAATTATCACTGAGACTCTTACCTTAACTAGACACGTTCACTTAGTTCCAGTTAGGAGACCAAATTATCACTGAGACTCTACATTAACTAGATGCGTTTACTTAGCACCAGTTAGGAGACCAAATTATCACTGAGACTCTACCTTAACTAGATGCGTTCACTTAGCACCAGTTAGGAGACCAGAAATCACTGAGACTCTACCTTAACTAGATGCGTTCACTTGGCACCAGTTAGAGACAAATTATCACTGAGACTCTACCTTAACTAGATACTTTCACTTAGCACCAGTTAGAGAAATTATCACTGAGTTTACCTTGAGATATTCATAGCACCGGTGAGACCAAATTATCACTGAGACTCTACATAACTAGATACGTTCACTTAACACCAGTTTGAGAACCAAAATTACACTGAGACTCTACCTTAACTAGATACCTTCCTTAACACCAGTTAGGAGACCAAATTATCACTGAGAATTTACCTTAACTGGATACGTTCATAACACCAGTTGGAGACCAAATTAACACTGAGACTCTGCCTTAACTGATACCTTCACTTAACACGATTGGAGACAAAATTAACACTGGACTCACAAACTGATACGTTCCTTAGCACCAGTTAGGAGACAAATTAACTGAGACTCTACCTTAACTAGATACGTTCACTTAGCACCAGTTAGGAGACCAAATTATCACTGAGAATTTACCTTAACTTATTTCACATGACGATTAACCACCTCAATGCCTACGACTCTCCAAGTGTGAAAAAGGGTGGTCAAAGCGTTCATCAGACAGACAGACAGACAGACAGACACACAAACAGACAGACAGACAGACAGACAGACAGACAGACAGACACGCACACAAACAGACAGACAGACAGACAGACAGACAGACACGCACACACACAGACAGACAGATACACAAAGTTTGGACTAAAGAACAACAGCTCTGCCAGGAATCTTATTTTGGAAGTTTGAAGGTAGTGAGTTTATGTGTTCGTCAGCTGGGAGACATAAACCAGAGGGAAGGCATAGCTAACTAAACCTACCTAACCCAGTACCTAACCTAAACCCCTAACCTAAGCCTACCTAACACAAACCTACCTAACCTAAAGCCTGCCTAACCCTGAACCTGCCTAACCTTAAGCCTGCCTAACTAGACCTGCCTGGAAGCCACCACCCTAGCTTGACCTGCCTAACCTAAACCTACAAACAAGCCTACCTAGCATAAACCTGCCTAACTAAAGCCTGCCTAACCTGAGCCTACCTAACATAAACCTGCCTAACCTAAACTACCTAACAAAGCCTGCCTAACTTTACAAACCTGCCTAACCTAAACCTGCTAACCTAAACCTGTAACCTGCCTAACCTAACTGTAACATAAACCTAACCTGCTAAACCTGCCTACTACTAACCTAAACCTGCCTAACCTGCCTGCCTGGTGCCTGAATTACCCTGGACCTTACATACTTTACCACTAACCTGGATATAACTGTTGAGCCTGACAACCTAGGCCTACTAATATAAACAACCTGAACCAAACACAAGACTATAGCACAAGCACAAACCTACCAAACCCTGGTATATACCAACAAATATAACTAATATACTTAACCCTTAAACATAACCCAAATACATATAACATACACCTAATATATACTAACATAAACTATATAAACTAAATCCAAGCACTAACACAATATAACAAATCTAAAACCTGCCTAACTCAAACTATCCAAACTCCTAACTAAACCTAACCTGAACACCTTACCTAACCTGACACCCTGCCTGTGCAAACTATTTACCTACCTATCTATTTCTTTAAAGTGAGTGAAAATTATATGTCTATCGATCAATTCTGTGTTGGTCTGTATATTTAAGGGAGGTGTTCTCTAGAGGTGTTCTCTAGAGGCAGGAGGTGTTCTCTAACAAGGGTAGTATTAGAAACACATCGTACTATCGTCTTGAAACCCTTGAGACCCTAGACCCTTAAGAGAGACCTGTTCTTGAAACCCCCTTGTGTTGTTCTTTGACACCCCCTCCCCCTCCCCCCTTCCTCCCCCTCCTCCCCTCTCCTCTTTCCTCCCCCACCACCCCTCCTACCCCCCTTCCCCCCTCCTCCCCTCCCTCTTTCCTCCCCCACCCACCCTCCCTACCCCTCCCTCACCCCTCCTCCCCCCCTCTCCATCACCCCTTCCCCCCCTCCTTCCCCACACCCTCTCGTAAGATCGACTGAGCGTTAAAATTAAAAAACACTCGAATCACAAAGACATTAAATATTACTCCCACTTCGGTATTAAGCCTTTGCGCCCGGCGAACACTTTGACCTTGCGCCTGGCGAACACTTGAACTCTTATAGCCTGGCGAACACTTAGACTCGGTGGCAGGGTTTCTCAGGGCTGTTCTCCTCGACCTCTTGGTGCTATATGATAAAGTTCTCGTTAAATAAGGGTCGTTAGTATTGCCCAATTGCCCGTCGTTAGTAATCGATATTTATCTTTCTCTGGCCAAAAGGCGATGTGGGGTGATGGATGACTTCACGAGGCTTGTGACTTGTGGTAACTCTAGACAACCACAATCCTCCACCAACCACCAACCCACAAACCAAAGCCTCCACCAACCACCAACCACCAAAACCTCCTACCAACCTAGCCACAAAAGCCTCCCACCAACCCACCAAGCCTCCACCAACCCACCAAAACCTCCACCAACCCGCAACCCCCAAAACCTCCTGCCAACCCACAGACATCCTCCCACCAACCACAAAACCTCCTACCAACCCACCATCCCACCAAAACCTCCATCTTATATCACTAGCTGGGAGATAACTAGATAACTCGCTCCTAGAGACTGAGGGCTTACAAAGAGATGAGAAGCAAGACTTCTCATCACCATAGACTGAGAAAAGAAGACTGATATAGATTTTTTTTTTGTAGGTGAAAGATACGATGGATTTTAGGTCTCGCTGCTCGTCGTTGTTCATCCTGGAGTAAAAATGTTGATTAGTTTGTTATGTTAGGTTAGTCTTACTTTTCTCTGAGTCTTTTCCTTCTACCATCTTTCTCTTCTCCGTTCTTTCTCTCCCTTTATTTCCCTTTATCTTCTCTCTCATCTTCTTCCATCTTCTTCTCTCTCCCTTTTCTCTAACGCTTTTCTCTCTTTCTCTCCCTTCTCACCCTTCCCTCCCCTGTTTCCCCTCCCCTTCTCTCTCCTCCTCCTCCATCTCCCTTTATCACCCTCTCTTCCCCACTCGCCCTCTCTTTCTGTCCTTTCTCCTCCTCTCTAACTCCTCCAGTTAATTTTCTTGAGGGGAGGAGAAAGAAAGAGGAGAAGAGGAGAAAGAAGGGAAAAGAGGAGAGGGAGAAAGGGGGAGAGAAAGAAAGAGGAGAAAGAGATTTTTACCCTAATCCTCATTTCTCCCCCCCATCTACCTCTTCAGGTGAGAGATGAGGTGAGGTGGAGGAAGAGGGGAGGGGAGATGAAAGAAGGGAAGGGAAGGAGAAAGGGGGTGAGAAGGGAGGGAAAGAGGGAGGAAGGGGTGGAGGTGAAAGGGATGACTCACAAAAAATTCAATTACAACTTTTTTTTCCCTTCATCGTAGTGGGAAGAAAATGGGGGCAAGGGGGAAATTTTCCACCAATCAAGGAGTAAAAATTCTGAAAAAGTTCGTAAAAAATTCGTAAAAGTTTGTAAATTTGGGTAAAAGTTTGTGGTGTATGATGGCTAGGGAGGCAGAAGCTCTTATGTTGACGTATTAAGTGACGAACTGAGCCATACCTGTGGAGAGATGAGGTGGGGAGGGGAGGGAGGAATGGTGGGGGGTGGGATGGGAGGGTAAAGGGAGTGAGAGAGGGAGATATAATAAATAGAAAGTAGAGAAGAGGTGTAGAAAGTTTTATAAAGGTTAATGGTGAATCATACGTAAGTCCTTTCCCTAATGGAGAAAGCTTAACACTCTCTTAACAGTTTATCTATGTACACATATAAGAATAAGAAAATAAGGAGTCTGCAATAGGCTGGTTGGCTTGTGCATGGCAGCTCCTGTCGAGAGTTACTATCACTCTCTATCATCCATGAATCTATCTAGCCTCCTTTTGAAACTTTCCAGCGTTCCAGCACTTATAAAGTTGCTAAGCTTGTTCCACTCGTCACCCTATTTGTGACAGTTCCTTCTATCTCCCTCCTAAACCTAAACTTTATCTATATCTCCTTTTTGATTCCTTTCACCCCTTAAATACTTCTATCATATCTCCCGCTCTTCGTCTTTCTAGAATGCAAGTTTAGTTTCTTTAACTATCTTGATATGGAAGGTTTCTAAGTCGGAATCATTTTTGTCATTCTTCGCTTACCGACCTAGTGAATTTATATCCATTCTATAATAGGGGCACCAGAACTGAACCGCATAATCGAGGTGCGGCCTGACTAGCGCAAGATATAGTTGCAATATGCCCTCCGCACTCTTATCACTTACACTTCTAGATATAAAACCCAATACTCTGTTTGCCTTATTTCGAACATTAACGCACTGTTTTCAAGGCCTTAGGTCCGGTCTTACAAGTACCCCTACACGCTTCCATACGTACATGTAAACGCACTCAAAAACGCTCATGCAGATATATATGCATTTATGTAGATCCACATGCATGTTGTAATAAGCAAACATACATAAATGTGTGTGTGTGTGTGTGTGTGTGTGTGAACAAAAGTGAGAGAAAACCGGAAATAAATATTAAACAAATATTAACAACAATAACAACAATAACAACAATAACAGCAATAACAACAATATTTTTAACGCTGTGATTAACAATTATAATATTTTTCTCAGATACGTAATTGAAAATGGAGAGCCAATCAACTTGTTGGGAAAAAATAAACCAAATTCTCTTTTTGTTTTAATTTACGTCAATGAGGGAAAATAAAACCAGGCTGTAAGATTTTAGATATTTTTAAGAGAGAAGGAAACGATATATATATACATATTTTTTTTTACACACTTGCTTATGTGATTTAAATTTTGTTGAGTTATTTTAAACTTTTAACAAATTGTGAATGCTCCATGGTGACGTCATGGTAAACACTGGCGCCATCTATGAGAGGTATAGAAACGGAATGTCAACTGGAGGGAAAAAAACAGGAAAAAGTTTAGATGAATAACAGGAAAGAGATACAGGACAGAGAGAGAGAGAGAGAGAGAGAGAGAGAGAGAGAGAGAGAGAGAGAGAGAGAGAGAGAGAGAGAGAGAGAGAGATAAGAACATGTGCCTGGGAATGACTGCATTATCAGATAGTGAACCACAACAAAGGTCTCCTAGTGTAGGTACAGATCGTAGAGTCACTGTAAAGGAGGATAAATACCACCAAATGCTGGCGTTAGATGGCGTGTCAGGGGGCCGCCTCGTCTTGGAAGGGGAATTTAAGCAGCTGATTTGTATTCCTAATGCTGGTGATAGGATTTTTTTTTGTAGGATTAAGAGGAAAAGGTTTTGAAAATACTTACAACCAAGGGAATAAATTGCTAACAAGATGCCGGAAAATGCTAGCATTAGGTGGAGTGTTCGGGGGCTGCCTCGCCTCTCTGGAGAATTTTTTTAGCCGATCTACATTCTTAAAGATTTTAACGAGAATTAATTTTTATAAGACGATTGAGTATTTTTTTTAATTGCTTTAATGCTATGGCAAGACAGTCACTATACAAACGATGAAAAAATACTTAAAAATACTAGAATTAGCTAGACTGGCGGATTAATACCTCGCCTCTCTTACTAATACTGACGACAGGAATTTATCTGGCATTACGAATAGAAAGAAATTAACACATATCCAAAAAAAAAACAAATTAAATTCTACACAATGCTAGAATTAGGTCTGGTCCTACTTGGTCATTTAAATTGTCAATCTCTGTCGCTAATGCCGGTGATGGGAATTTTATGTTGGGTCCTGTAAAGAAAGTGAGTGAGAATTTGTCGTGGACTAATTCTCATAACTTCTACTGTTTG
This sequence comes from Homarus americanus, assembly GCF_018991925.1. Taxonomy (NCBI): domain Eukaryota; kingdom Metazoa; phylum Arthropoda; class Malacostraca; order Decapoda; family Nephropidae; genus Homarus; species Homarus americanus. The sequence continues at coordinate 22,744 of NW_024755746.1, forward strand.
TGGGTATAGTCAGTCAGTCAGTCAATCAATCAATCAATCAATCAACCAACCATTCAATCAATCACCCAATCAATCACCCAATCAACCAATCAATCAACCAACCATTCAATCAATCACCCAATCAATCAATCAATCAATCACCCAATCAACCAATCAATCAACCAATCAATCAATTAATCAATCACATCAATCACTATCATACATAAGACCCTGTTCAACCCTTCCTCCATCATCCTGCACTCAAGTAATCCTCCCAAGGGGCCAGGATTTACAAGTCATTATCTACGTGTTCGTGTGCGGTGGTTGAGTGGATACAGTAACTCGCCTCCCGTCCTAAAGGTCACTGGTTCGATCCCAAGCCAGAAATAGGTTACCTGATTTTACATGTGTGGCAAGTGAGGGCAGTTAGTGGGGAAGGATAAATATGCAAAATAAGGGATGGTTGTTAAGTGAGGTGTTGTTAAGGGGGGGGTTTAGTGGGGGGTAAGTGATGGTTATTAAGTGGGGGTTGTTAAGTGATGGTAGTTAAGTGATGGGAGTTAGTGGGGGTTGTTAAGTGAAGGCAGTCAAGTGATGGCAGTCAAAGGAAGTGAATAAAGTGATGGCAGTTAAGTGAAGGCAATCATGTGAAGGCAGTCAAGTAAATACAGTGCTCGCTTCCTGAACTAAGGGTCGCTGGAGAGCCTTTGGAATCCTCCCCATGATCTTCTGGAAACCCCCGGAGGTAATAGTCTCCTGGAAAGCCTCTGGAATCCTCTCCATAACTCTCTGGAAACCTATGAAAGCCTCCCCGTGTTCTCCTGGAAGCTACATTGGCTTCCTGGAAACCCTTTTGTGCCCTTTCTGTGATCTGCTGGAAACCTCATTCCACAACAGCCTCCTGGAAATTCTCAAAAGTCTTTCCATATCATCGTGGAAACCTCTCAAAGCCTCCTAGATCTCCCAAAAGCCTCTGAAACCCCCAAGACCCCCTGTAAGACCCTAATAAAGCCCTAAGACCTCCTGATAACCACTGGAAACCTCCGAAAATCTCCTGGAAGCCTACGAAAACCACTTCAAGACCTCCGCATACCGCCCCACAAAGCATTAAGACCCTCGAAAGACGCCTGAAGCCTCCTCAAACCCCTGAAACTCCCCCAAACCCCCACAAAACCCCCTGAAACCCCCCCCAACCCCTCCTGACACACGGTACTAGATTCGACTGCGGGTAAAACTCCTCAGATACCTTCAGCTTCTTACTTAGAGAATGACTTTAAATAGAGGCGGACTATAACTGGGTAGTATTGTCTGTGCTAGTGTACAGGAAACGACAGGTGGGAGAGACGTTGATTGTAATTCTATGTGTAAATTAAAATAGGTGGAGACACGTGGGAGAACAGCTCAATGTGTGTGTGTGAGAGAGAGAGAGAGAGAGAGAGAGAGAGAGAGAGAGAGATGAGAGAGAGAGAGAGAGAGAGAGAGAGAGAGAGAGAGAGAGAGAGAGAGAGAGAGAGAGAGAGAGAAGCATTTTTAAAACCATTATCTTAAGGAGTAAACTATCGTCCTTGAAGGGTTAAACCATCGTCCCTCAAGCATTAAACCATCGTCCCCAAGGTTAAACTATCGTCCTTAAAGGGTTAAACCATCGTCCTCAAAGGGTTAAACCATCGTCCTCAAAGGGTTAAACCATCGTCCTCAAAGGGTTAAACCATCGTCCTCAAAGGGTTAAACCGTCGTCCTTAAAGGGTTAAACCGTCGTTCTCAAGGGGTTAAACCATCGTTCTCAAAGGGTTAAACCATCGTCCTCAAAGGGTTAAACCATCGTCCTCAAAGGGTTAAACCATCGTCCTCAAAGGGTTAAACTATTCCAGCAGGTGATCCAATATCTCGTATGTTTAAACAGCACGTGAGGTAAGCAACAGATTAATAAAAGTGTGTGTAATGAACTTGATGAGGTGGGGTGGGAGGAGGGAGAGGGAGTGGGAGAGAGAGGGGAGTGGAGAGAGGGGAGGGAGGAGGGGAGGGAGGGGAGGGAGGGAGGGAGGGGAGGGAGGTGGGAGGGAGTGGAGGGGAGGAGGGGAGTGGAAGGGCGGGGAGGAGTGTAAGGGGAGGGAGTGGAGGAGGGAGGGAGGTGGGTTGGGAGGAGTGTATTGGGTGGGAGGAGTGTTGGGGGGGAATGGAGGGAGGGAGGGAGTGTGTTGGGAGGAGGTGGAGGGAGGAGAGGAGGAGGGAGGGAGGTATTGGGAGGAGGGAGGGAGGAGGAGTGGCTGGGAGGGGAGGAGGAGGGAGAGTGCTGGGAGGGGAGTGGAGGGAGGGAGGAGTGTATTGGGAGGGAGTATGGGTGGGTAGGAATATAGGTGTATACTATGTTATATGCAGCAGTACATGTATTAAATCACCTATGAATACTTGCGTATGTAGACTATATTGGTGTATGTCTGCTGATACTGACGTTTAATGTATAAATTCTGCAAGTGTATTGCTAGAGAGAGAGAGAGAGAGAGAGAGAGAGAGAGAGAGAGAGAGAGAGAGAGAGAGAGAGAGAGAGAGAGAGAGAGAGAGAGAGAGAGAGAGAGAGAGAGAGAGAGAGAGAGATAATACCCTAGTTATTTAATCTGTTTTTTAGCTTGTTTTCTGACTTTCTCCTTTTTACACATACATACACACACACACACACACACACAGTAGACAAACCTTTAAAGACGAACTGAGATTATTTCAGGCCGAACGTGTGTGTGTGTGTGTGTGTGTGTGTGTGTGTGTGTGTGTGTGTGTGTGTGCCTGCCCAGGACACCCGGAACAATGGGTGTTTGTCTCTCGGAGGTGAAGGAAACTGATCTTGTCCCCATTGTTTTGTTGCTGTGTCGAACGGTCGATGGTTTGAGAACGTGGCTCTATTTTTTCATTCTAATTTATTTTCTTTCTTCTTTCTTTTCTTTTCTTTTATGTATTTTAATAATTTGTTGTTTATTTGTTTGTTTGTTTGTTTAATTAATGGGAAATCCAATCTTATTTAATTTTTTTTGTTGGCGAGAAAATAATTTAATTTTTATTTTTTTTATGTAATCTTAATTAATTTTTGTATTATAATCATAATTAACTTAGTAATTACGATAATGGTGATGTTTTTTCTTTGTTTGTATATATTTTAATTTGTTTACACAGGGTGACTCAAAAATATGACCCGGATGGTGTGTGGTTGTATGTTTTTGTATGAACTTTTATGTATGTATGTATGTATGTATGTATGTATGTATGTATTATAGTAGTTTATTATTGGATGACGGCATTACATACATTCATACATACATACATACATACATACATACATACATACATACATACATACATACATACATACATACGAGTAGAAACACACACACACACACACACACACACCTCCCCTTGTGAGCTCCTCCTTGGTGGGTGAGCCTCCAGGGTAATGGCTGAGTCTTAAGGGATCACACCTGACAATAGACTCCAGCCTCATCCCCCTACCGACCCCCCTTAGCACCCGCCTCCTTAATTCCCCTTGACCTGCCTCTTCCCCCATTAGTTATTTCTATATCTACCTGTTCTCTTGGTTCTCCCTTAATCTCCTCTCACCTTAACTCCCTCTCCCTTCATTCCTCCTTAACCTCCCTCTATCCTTAGCCATTTTAACCTCCCTCTCACGCTTAGCTCCCCTTAGCCCCTTAACCCTTCTCACCATAGCTCTCCCTTAACCTCCCCCTTCCCCGAAAATCTCCCACCTCCCTCTCCTCTTAACGCCCCCTTCCCCTTTAACCCATTCTCCCTTAACTCCCCTTGTCCCCTCCCCTTACTCCCCCTCTTAGTATGTCTGGACGTGCATATCTCACCACCACCTGGAGTTGTAACTTGAAGTTCTCGAGGGTGAGGTAATTTTACTTCTCGAGTCACTCAACTAGACAAAAGTTGATCACCTGGCCATTAACCCATCCGGTTAAAGGTAATTACTCATCAGGTGAAATAGGTGGTGGGTGGGGGGCTAATCTTCAGGTGATCCAATACTATTTCAAGGAGTCAGTGTGGTTGGTAATACTCTCTACCACACTACCACACTACCACACTACCACACTCTCCGAAGTTGTAAAGTGAAGTGGCCCATTTTGCACCTGGGTCGATCCTGGGCGCCCATTCACTGAGGAGCCCCGTGACTAGATTGTGTTTCTGTGGAGAGAGAGAGAGAGGAGAGAGAGAGAGAGAGAGAGAGAGAGAGAGAGAGAGAGAGAGAGAGATGAACGAACAACCAGTCAAACCTAGCCAACAATAATAATGAAGTAAAACAGTGGTAAACAAAGCAAACAAGGCACACACACACACACACACACACACACACAGAAAACACAGACAGACACACACACACGTAGAGATAGTCTCCATTGTGTGTCAGGGTTGCTCATCAGTGAAGAAAGATATATTGACCATTGTTACCAGACAGGAGAGAAAAGGCCACCAAATGCCTACACTGACACAGGGGCGACTTCTCAATGGCCTTTTTTTAGAACAAGAGCGAAATACTTCATCTCAAATGGCCGGCTCAATAGCGTCGTCTTGTGAGGAGGAGGAAGGACAAGGGGAGAGGTGTATATATCCATTGACCTGGGTTTACCTGGCTTGACCTGACCTTAGCTGAACTGACCTGAGCTGAAATAAACACACACACACACTAATAAAAATTATTTATTGTTTCCACATGTAAAATATGTCCCCTTCCGTTCACACAAAAATATTTCTCTCTGTTTTAGAAATAATATATAAGAAATATGGCCATTATGTCAACACAGTGGCCTAGTTTGGTATCATGTTGGTTATATTTTTTCATATGATTGTAATTGTTATTTATTGTCTGATTGGATATGTGTGTGTATATTTATGTCCGTGAAATTGATGAACGTACACACACATAGGCACATACAATAATAATAATAATAATAATAATAATAATAATAATAATAATAATAATAATAATAATAATAATAATAATAATAATAATAATAATAATAATAATAATAATAATAATAATAATAATAATAATAATGGTTGTCCCTTTAAGCGTGAATTTGTTTAAGGTGTAGAAACTATCGTCAACACAACAACCACACTAGTTAACGAGCTGCATGACCCAGTGTTAAGGAATAATCCAAGAAGACCGGACAACTCGCCAACTGCACTGGCTAACCATTACCCCGGAACACGATCCACAAATCCATTAACATCCAGGTCCCCAATTACTGCTGGGTAGACAGAGGCAAATGGCGTAAAGAAACTTGCCCATTCACCCTGCCTTGGGATCGAACCCGGGTCCGCTAGTTTGCGAGGCGAGCATCCTGACCATTACACCACAGGTCGCCACACACACACACACACACACACATGTACACTCATTTTATACTTACACACATAATGTACACAGAAGGTGGGGGAAGAGGTGATGGTAGAGGAGGGAGGACAAGATGGAGGAGGAGGAAGAGAAGGAGGAGTGGAAGAGGAGGTGGAGGAGAGGAGGTGGAAGAGAGGAGGTGGAGAAAGATGATGATGATGATGATGATGATGATGATGATGAGGGGAGGAGGAGGAGGAGGAGGAGGAGGAGGAGGAGGGAGGAGGGGGAGGAAGAGGGGGAGGAGTCGTTCAAAACAACATGTCCATCAGGAGAGAGAGAGAGAGAGAGAGGGGGGGGGGGGGGGGGGGGGGAGAGTCCTCTAGTCGGGGGGGCTATAATCCATGAACGTCTGTAAGATTCAGTCCCGTCTCTCCTGTCCTCCTCTCTCCTGTCTCTTTCTGTCTCTCCCTGTCTCTCTCTCTCTCTCTGTCTCTTCTGTCCGATTTTTACCGTCTTTTAGTCTTCCCTCTTTCGTTTATTTCTTCTATCTGTCTGTCTGTGAATGCTTCGTTGTGTAATGGATAATGATAATAAGTTTATTGTCTGTCTGTCTGTCTGTCTGTCTGTCTGTCTGTCTGTCTGTCTGTCTGTCTGTCTGTCTGTCTGTCTGTTGTCTGTCTGTCTCTCCTAAGCAGGTGCGAGACAGAAAAAATATAATGGACTCTTACCTGAATGAGATCCTCAGTCATAACCTTGACTGACGGGTCTGGAGACAGGGAGGGGAGAGAGGGAGGGGAGAGGGAGGAGGGGGGGAGGGTGGGAGGGAGAGGGGGAGAGGGGAGGAGAGAGGGGAGGAGGGGGGGGAGGGTGGGGAGGGAAGGAGAGAGGGAGGGGATGGGGACAGGAGGAGGGGAGGAGAGGGAGAGCTGGGGGAGGGGAGGGAGAGAGGAGGAAGATAGGAGGGAGGGGAGGAGGAACAAGGTTACTGCGCTGGGGGGAGATGCTCAGATGCGAAGGAGAGGAGGAGGAAGAGGAAGATTAGGGAGGAGGAGGAGGAGGAGGAGGAGGAGGAGGAGGAGGAGGAGGAGGAGGAGGAGGGGAGGAGCTGCTTTAAGCACGCCTGATACACACTCACACAAGAGAGAGAGAGAGAGAGAGAGAGAGGGGGGGGGAGCTAGTTTACTCCTCATACACAACACACTCACATCATTATCCAATACCGTGAGACGGACCATAAACGTTTAACCTAACCTAACCTAACCTAACCTAACCTAACTTGCTACACATTAAACATTATTGTGCTTCTAGTTAAATAAGCAAGTCGTTCATGGTGTACATTTGGGTTATGGTTTACGAGTCACAAGGAATTTCAACCAATCAGGAGGGTCAGAATATCGTTGGTATGGCGATAGCCAATCAAAACCTTACTGCGTGAAATTACTAAAATTCCTTTGTTTTATCATGGTTGTCCTTTCTCTCTCTCTCTCTCTCTCTCTCTCTCTCTCTCTCTCTCTCTCTCTCCTCTCTCTCTCTCTCTCTCTCTCTCTCTCTCTGTTGTTATCTTTGGGGATCACCTCCCCTATTCCTCTCCTTCCTCCTCTTCTCCTTCCTCCTTCCTCCTCTCTCCCTCCTCCTCTCCCTCCCTTCCCCTCCTCCTCCTCCTCTCCTTCCTCTTCCTAAAGGTTGTCTGTTGGTTAGTTCTAAATAGTTGTAAATGTTGTTTTTGTGGAGTTTAACTGAAGAGTCTAGATAGATAGATATATAGATAGACGAGAGGAAGAGAGGAAGAGGAGGAAGATAGAGAAGAAGAGAAGAAGAAGAAAGAAAAGAAAAGAAGAAGAAGAAGTAAAGAAGAAGAAGAAGAAGAAGAAGAAGAAAAGAAAAAGAAAGAAAAAGAAAAGAAAAGAAAAGAAGAGAAGAAGAAGAAGAAGAAGAAAAAGAAAAGGAAGAAAAGAAAAGGAAGAAAAAGAAGAAGGAAGAAGAAGAAGAAGAAGAAGAAGAAGAAGAAGAAAAGAAAAGAAAAGAAAAGAAAAGAAAAAGAAAAGAAAAAGAAAAGAAAAGAAGAAGAAGAAGAAGAAGAAGAAGAAGAAGAAGAAGAAGAAGAAGAAAAGAAAAGGAAGAAAAGAAAAGGAAGAAAAGAAGAAGAAGAAGAAGCAGAAGAAGAAGAAGAAGAAGAAGAAGAAGAAGAAGAAGAAGAAGAAGTTTGTGGGTGTAAAAGAGAGTCGTGAGGTAGAGTGAAGAACCTCTTAGCCAGGTAATCGTGGGTCACCTGTCACGGGGATTAAAGCAGGTAGAGCCAGCGACATTTCGAGGCCTCTCCCCGACCCTACCTGGCAGACATTTGGGGAGGGGGGTGAGGGGGATGGTGGGGGAGGATAGAGGATGGTGGAGATAGATAGACAGATAGATAGATAGATAGATAGATAGATAGATAGATAGATAGACAGATAGATAGAGATGTATACCTAAAAAAACTAATAATTGGTCGGTAACATCAACAAGCTGTTGGGCTGGGTGTTGACAGCATCAATTATCGAAAGTGTACAGATTATAATTGATGTTCGGCGTATGTGTTATTGATGTTAGGTGAATGTTATTAGTGTTAGAATGTGTGTTAGGTGTGTGTTATTGATGTTAGGTGAATGTTATTAGTGTTAGAATGTGTGTTAGGTGTGTGTTATTGATGTTAGGTGAATGTTATTAGTGTTAGAATGTGTGTTAGGTGTGTGTTATTGATGTTAGGTGAATGTTATTAGTGTTAGAATGTGTGTTAGGTGTGTGTTATTGATGTTAGGTGAATGTTATTAGTGTTAGAATGTGTGTTATTGATGTTAGGTGAATGTTATTAGTGTTAGAATGTGTGTTAGGTGTGTGTTATTGATGTTAGGTGAATGTTATTAGTGTTAGAATGTGTGTTAGGTGTGTGTTATTGATGTTAGGTGAATGTTATTAGTGTTAGAATGTGTGTTAGGTGTGTGTTATTGATGTTAGGTGAATGTTATTAGTGTTAGAATGTGTGTTAGGTGTGTGTTATTGATGTTGAGGTGAATGTTATTAGTGTTAGAATGTTTGTTAGAATGTGTGTTATTGATGTTAGGTGAATGTTATTAATGTTAGAATGTGTGTTAGGTGTGTGTTATTGATGTTAGGTGTTTGTTATTAGTGTTAGAATGTGTGTTAGGTGTGTGTGTTATTGATGTTAGGTGAATGTTATTAGTGTTAGAATGTTTTGTTAGGTGTGTGTTATTGATGTTAGGTGAATGTTATTAGTGTTAGAATGTGTGTTATTGATGTTAGGTAGATGTTATTAGTGTTAGAATGTGTGTTATTGATGTTAGGTGAATGTTATTAGTGTTAGAATGTGTGTTAGGTGTGTGTTATTGATGTTAGGTGTTTGTTATTGATGGTATATGAATGTTATTGATGTTAGGTGAATGTTATTAATGTTATGTAAATGTACGGCCGCAAATACTGAATAGTTGTGATACATCCTTACATCTAGACGTACGGACAAACGGACGGAAGCAAAGAATGATGGTGATAGAAGAATGATAGACACAGCAGAATGGAACAACACAGAATGATAGATGAATGATAGACGGATGACAGAAGAATGATAGACGGATGACAGAGGAATGATAGATGAATGATAGACACAACAGAATGGAACAACACAGGATGCTAGATGAATGATAGACGGATGACAGATGAATGATAGACGGATGACAGAGGAATGATAGATGAATGATAGACACAACAGAATGGAACAACACAGGATGCTAGATGAATGATAGACGGATGACAGATGAATGATAGACGGATGACAGAAGAATGATAGACGGATGACAGAGGAATGATAGAAGAATGATAGAGGAATGATAGATGAATGATGAATTTTTTAGCAAAAGGAATGGAACAACACAGGATGCTAGATGAATGATAGACGGATGAGCCAGAAGAATGATGATAGACGGATGACAGATGAATGCTGAACGGATGACAGAAGAATGATAGACGGATGACAGAGGAATGATATATAGATGAATGATAGACACAACAGATGAACAACACAGGATGCTAGATGAATGATAGACGGTATGGAAGAATGATAGAACGGATGACAGATGAATGATAGACGGATGACAGAAGAATGATAGACGGATGACAGAGGAATGATAGAAGAATGATAGACACAACAGAATGGAACAACACAGGATGCTAGATGAATGATAGACGGATGACAGAAGAATGATAGACGGATGACAGAAGAATGATAGACGGATGACAGAGGAATGCTGAACCCGGATGACAGAAGAAGAATGATGAAGAATAATAGACAGCAGAATGGAACAACACAGGATGATAGATGAATGATAGGCACAGCAGAATGATTACGCGAGGCCAATAACAGTGTGATTGACAGTGATGAAGATAATCATTCTATGTGGCGTTGTATAAAGGTTTACCACATAGAGCCATGACTGTCAACATGAACAGCTGATGTGTGTGTGTGTGTGTGTGTGTGTGTGTGTGTGTGTGTGTGTGTGTGTGTGTAATTAATCAAGGCATTTCATAATTAACTGTACAATATCACAGGTAAATTGTCTGTTACAGCTATAATTAGATACAGCAAAATTAATTAAATTACAGGTAAAATTATGTACTAAGTGTTCAAGAGATTATAGCAGGTGTGTGTGTGTGTGTGTGTGTGTGTGTGTGTGTGTGTGTGTGTGTGTGTGTGTGTGTGTGTGTGTGTGTGTGTTATTAAGACATTACAGTATTAAACAGATTACAGCAAGGTTGATTAAGGCTCCAGAGTATTACATAAATCACAGGCATTATCGGAGGATACTGTACTGTAATTTACTATACCATTATATTTCATGTATTACAGGAAATGTATCTCTGTAATTTAATAATATACCTTAACTGTTATACATTACAGGAACACTACACATCAGATTACAGCGTGTTATTAATTTATATATTACATTATAAAATGGAATTACAGCTTAAGTCAGCGTAATTAAATAATATATGAAAATTACAGCGAGAATAAATGTTATGTAATGAACTACAGTTTATATAAATTACATTGACAGGTTTGTGTTATCTTGAGTCACACATTACAGTATTAGTGTAATTAGAGGTCAAGTGTCTGTGCGTAATGACCTCGTTATGGATTACAGTATTGATATAGAGTGGATGTATTTTTCTTAATTGTTATGTCAAGTGTAATTAAAGTGTTAAGGGAATGGGGGGAGAACTCTGTCTGTCTGTCTGTCTGTCTGTCTGTCTGTCCGTCTGTCTGTCTGTCTGTGTATGTATTTTCGTCTCATTCCTTCATGTTTTCGTCTCTCTCTCTCTCTCTCTCTCTCTCTCTCTCTCTCTCTCTCTCTCTCTCTCTCTCTCTCTCTCTCTCTCCTCTCTCCTCTCTCTTTCTCTCTCTCTCTCTCTCTCTCTCTCTCTCTCTCTCTCTCTCTCTCTCTCTCTCTCTCTCTCTCTCCACTAATGGGTTCTTATTGAGTTTTAACATTATGTATTAGAATTCCGGTATCCATTTTTGCCTCAATAATGAGTACACCAACATACACCACGCCACACCATACCACACCACCACACCACCACCACACCACACCACACCACACCACACCACACTACACCACCACCACACCACACCACCACCACACTACACCACCACCCACACCACCACCACCACCACCACCACCACCACACCACTACACCACCACCACCACACCACACCACCCACCACACCACGCCACACCATACCACACCACACCACACCACACCACACCACACCACACCACACCACACCACACCACCTACAGTATCAACAAGTCAGTGATAGAGAGGGTTCACTTCAGCTGGGCGACGTGTAGCAAATTTTCCCCCCGTTTCCGTCCGCTTTGTTGCTATATTTAGCGGCCGTCTTGTTGAATTAAGACCCGCCATTCTCTTGTCAAGGAAACTGAATCATACATTACTTTTGCGCTTTTTTCGGCATTTTGTTAATTTTGCAATTTTTTTTATATTTTGTTAATTTTCTTTATATTTTTGTTAATTTTATCAATATTTTGTTAATTTTTTTTATATTTTTGTTAATTTTATCAATATTTTGTTAATTTCATCAATATTTTGTTAATTTTCTTTATATTTTTGTTAATTTTATCAATATTTTGTTAATTTTCTTTATAGTTTGTAAATTTTTTGGACCTTGAGGTTTTTTTATTCATATATAGGACCTTTTTTTTTTAACGATTTGGACTTCTTAAAGATTAGGTTACGTTACGTTGCGCTAAATTAGGTTAGGTTAGTTTATGTTAGGTTAGTTTAAGCTAGGTTAAGTTACGTTAGGTTAGGTTAGGTTAGGATAGGTTAGGTTAGGTTAGGATAGGTTAGGTTAGGTTAGGATAGGTTAGGTTAGGTCCATGGTTCGATTTCTATGCCAATTCACTCACCCTCTTCCCCTCCCCCCTGCTCTCCCTCCTCTCTCTGTCACCCCTTCCCTCCCTCCCCCCAACTCACCTCTCTCCCCCTCACACCCTTCTCCCCCCCTCCTCGCGTGACAGAGCTGCCTCGGGGAAGCGTTTGTCATACAATGGAGTTTTGTTTTCATTAAGTGGTACAGCGAATGGTGGCCCAGATAAGACCACAGTCACTAAGTCTCGTACGCTGAATATTTCTCGTAAGTCAAAGTATACAGAGGTCGCTATTCACAGACGATCGTAGAGTGAATATCCATCGTGTAGTGAATATCCATCGTGTAGTGAATATCCATCGTGTAGTGAATATCCATCGTGTAGTGAATATCCATCGTGTAGTGAATATCCATCGTGTAGTGAATATCCATCGTGTAGTGAAGGTATACAAAGTCGCTATCCTCCGTAGATCGTAAAGCGAATATTTGTTGTAAGTGGAGATGCGAGAGCGTTCCCTGATTGGTTGATTTAGGGTAAGAAGCAGATAATATTATACAGAAATGGCTTCAAAATTACACTGAGACTCTACCTTAACTAGATACGTTCACTTAGCACCACCAGTTAAGAGACAAAATTAACACTGAGACTCTACATTAACTAGATACGTTCACTTAGCACCAGTTAGGAGACAAAATTAACACTGAGACTCTACCTTAACTAGATACCTTCACTTAACACACCAGTTAGGAGACAAAATTAACACTGAGACTCTACCTTAACTAGATACCTTCACTTAACACACCAGTTAGGAGACAAAATTAACACTGAGACTCTACCTTAACTAGATACGTTCACTTAGCACCGCACCAGTTAGGAGACAAAAATTAACACTTGAGACTCTACCTTAACTAGATACGTTCACTTAGCACCACCAGTTAGGAGACAAAATTGCTTTGAAGCTCTACATTAACTAGATACGTTCCTTAGCACCGGACAGGAGACAAAATTATCACTGAGACTCTACCTTAACTAGATACGTTCACTTAGCACCAGTTAGGAGACAAAATTAACACTGAGACTCTACCTTAACTAGATACGTTCACTTAGCACCAGTTAGGAGACAAAATTAACACTGAGACTCTGCCTTAACTAGATACGTTCACTTAGCACCAGTTAGGAGACAAAATTAACACTGAGACTCTGCCTTAACTAGATACGTTCACTTAGCACCAGTTAGGAGACAAAATTATCACTGAGACTCTACCTTAACTAGATACGTTCACTTAGCACCAGTTAGGAGACAAAATTATCACTGAGACTCTACCTTAACTAGATACGTTCACTTAGCACCAGTTAGGAGACCAACTTAACACTGAGACTCTACCTTAACTAGATACGTTCACTTAGCACCAGTTAGGAGACCAACTTAACACTGAGACTCTACCTTACCTGGTGCTAAGTGAACGTAACTAGTTAAGGTAGAGTCTCACCTTTTCACTTACGACAAAATGATCATCGTATGAATGTGTATGACTGTGAACGCTGCCTGAAGGGAGATGATAAACTCTCTGGCGTTCAATCATAGCGTTTTACTGTCAACTCGAATGCGTTTTATTCACGGTGTGTGTGTGTGTGTGTGTGTGTGTGTGTGTGTGTTACCTTAGGAAATGGGAAGTGATTGTTTTTATTTTGGGGATTTTTTATCGAGGTGGGGATGGGAGGTTGGGGGATGGGAGGGTGTGGGGGATGGGAGGGGTGTGGGGGGATGGGAGGGGGTGTGGGGGATGGGAGGGTGTGGGAGATGGGAGGTGTGGGGATGGGGAGGGTGTGGGGGATGGGAGGTGTGTGGGGGATGGGAGGGTTGGGGATGGGAGGGAGTTGGGGGATGGGAGGAGATTGGGGAGGATGGGAGGGGTAATAAGAATAATATTATAATCACACACACACACACACACACACACACACACACACACACACACACACACACACACACACACACACGAGAATGAATGTGATTGGTATTTGGGACGTGATGAATACGTGTTTCGTTACGGTGCGGTGGCTAGTGGATACAGATACTCGTTTACCTTTCTTTCTTGGTCGTTGGTTCGTTTCTAGGGTGTCTTTACGTATTGTTACCTGACTTTTCAGTTCAGGATGTGGTGGCAGTCTGGTACAGTGTCGGCTGGGTTATTATTACTTTAAGTATCGGTTGAAAAGGCTTATTGTATTCACTGTATCCATGTATTACTGTATGATGGCCATGTATGGGTGTGTAATGGACATGTATCACCGTAGAATGGCCATGTATGAGTGTTTATAGGCCACGTATTGCTATATTGGCCATGTATCACCACATAATTATAAGTAAAGGAGTGGCAGATAGATAAGATAGATGAATACTGCAAATATGAGAGAGAGAGAGATACAAGAATTTAATCTTTTAAACGACACCAACTCCACCTCCTCCCCCTTCCTTCCTCCTCTCCCCCCACCCCTCTTCCTCCCCCTCACCATCCCTCCCTCCCCCCACCCCCCAGTAGCCTCTTGGATCTTGAATATTCATAAGAATCCCACATAGTAAAAAAAATATTCGTGAAACAGAGGCCGATTCTCTCATATATTTTTGCATATCATTAGCTGGAGTGTGCAGTGTTGTGAGGCAGCTTCGTGGTGCTTCATCCTAGAGCTTCTTGTGTGTGTGGGGGGTGTTGTGTGTGGGGGTGTGTGTGTGTGGGGGAGGGGGAGTGTCGTGTGTGTGTGGGGAGTGTTTTATGCGTGTGTGTGTGTGTGTATGTATCTGTGTCCGTGCGTGTGTGTATGTGTGTGCGTGCGTGTGTGTAAGTAACATAACCCACATGTGGACATACGCAAAATTAAGACATATCCGTGTATACCCCAGCAACGTTCCCATGTGTAGACGCTCGCGCACGCTCCTATACATAGACGAATTTCTTGATTACTTAGCAGGCAACGTCTTCGACATTAACATATTACAAGCTAAGCTAATTATACCCTAAGGCTTGACGAGCGGCGGCCTTTCATGCGAACACAAAGGCGACTTGCTCAGACTTTGCGTGCTAGCGACCTGTAATGTTTGTTGACGTTCGCGGATGCACGGATTTGGGCCGGATTTTAAAAGCGGATATTTTAAGTACGTTTGTTTACATGTGTGATGGTGTCAGGCCCCGAGAAGCAGCGTGTCTTAAATTGGTTAGGTTAGGTTAGATTTGATATTTTTTTTCATGATCGTCACGACATACACACCTGTTCAATATACATACACACCTGTTTAATATACATACACCTGTTTAATACATACACACCTGTTTAATATACATACACCTGTTCAATATACATACACACCTGTTTAATATACATACATACCTGTTCAATATACATACACACCTGTTCAATATACATACACACCTGTTCAATATACATACACACCTGTTCAATATACATACACACCTGTTCAATATACATTACACACCTGTTCAATATACATACACCTGTTCAATATACATACATACCTGTTCAATATACATACACACCTGTTCATATACACACACCTGTTCAATATACATACACACCTGTTCAATATACATACACACCTGTTCAATATACATACACACCTGTTCAATATACACATACCTGTTCAATATACATACACACATATTAATACATACACACACTGTTCAATATACATTACACCTGTTCAATATACATACACACCTGTTCAATATACATACATACCTGTTCAATATACATACACACCTGTTCAATACATACACACCTGTTCAATATACATACACACCTGTTCAATATACATACACACCTGTTCAATATACATACACACCTGTTCAATATACATACATACCTGTTCAATATACATACACACCTGTTCAATACATACACACCTGTTCAATATACATACATGTTTCAATATACATACACACCTGTTCAATACATACACACCTGTTCAATATACATGCCTGTTCAATATATCGAGAAAAAAATATATTGAAATTATATCACAATTATATCCAAAACAAATGACGTTTGTATTAGTATAAATTTGCATACAATTTTGTTAATGAAATATAGATTATCATTATCATTATCATTATCATTATTATTATTATAGGTACCCGTGATGATTGTGTTATCATTTATTATTATTATTATTATTATATTATTATTATTATTATTATTATTATTATTATTATTATTATTATTATTATTTTTATTATTATTATTATTATTATTATTATTATTATTATTATTATTATTATTATTATTATTATTATTATTGATATTGTTATTATTTTTATGATATTGTTATTATTTTTTATTATTACTATTTTTATTATTGAACACACACACACACACACACACACACACACACACACACACTACCACTTAAGAAACAGCCGCCTTAAGTGTCTTGCCCGTTAAAAACAATTAGTTTAATAAGCTTATTGGTAAAGCTTTATAAAAATTACTTGTAAAACAGAATAAAAATAAAGCTTAAATGGAAAGTGGGTTAGGTTAAGTTTAGAAAGTGAAGAAGAGAAAGTTTTTTTTTAGAGAATATTGAGTGAAAGTAATTAATTGGTTTATTAATATCCGTATATTTTCTGTGGTCTGTCTGTCTGTCTGTCTGTCTGTCTGTCTGTCTGTCTGTCTATGTGCCATCTCTCCATCTATCCGTCCATCTGTTTGTCTATCCGTCCATCTGTCTGTCTCTCCGTCTATCTGTCTGTCTCTCCGTCTATCCGTCCATCTCCCCGTCTGTCTGTCTTTCTCTCCAAAATTACACTTAATTAAGATTCATGAAGTGACGGAATTTTCAGCCTTAAACCCCAAGTCCAATTATCAGGGTTTAAGTCCAAGAACACTAATTAAGAGTAATTAATTTAAGTGTCGTGGTCAGTGTGTCAGTCGGCTGGTGTGGTAATTAAATGTTGTTATTGGTGTGGATTTATTGTGTGGTGTGGTTGTGGTGGTGGTTGTTATTGTGGTTGTGGTTGTTATTGTGGTTGTGGTGGTGGTTGTTATTGTGATTGTGGTGGTGGTTGTTGTTGTTTGTTATTGTTATAGTATTTTTTATTATTATTATTATTATTATTATTATTATTAAGACCATTAACACTATACTTAATGGCCTACAAACCAAAAATAAATAAATAAACCCAAATTAAACCATGAACCGGTAAAGGTGAAAAAAAAAATTAAACAATATTATTATAATGAGAAAACTTGCTGCAGGTGAATTAATTACACCTGTGTGGTTTATATTCGTGAGAGTGAGAGGTAAAAGTATCCGGTGAATGACACGACCGGACGAAAACACAAACTTATCCGAACGCTAGTTGTGGGGGCATTAAGCTACACATATCATTAATTTAATTCTGTATTTTACCTGTGTATATTTTTTTATTATGTTTGTATTATATTTTTTACGTGTTAGTGATTGTAATTGGGATATATTTTGTATATATCATATTGCCAAAATACTGTAATTTAACGTAACGTGATTGAATACTGATTAAAGTAGCTTTTTAAATTTATTAATGGGGAATAATTTATTGTGTTATTGTTGATATTGTATAGTATTTTATTTTGTATTTTAGTTTATTATGTTACAAATACAAAAATGTGTTACTGAAATATTAAAAAATAAAATCGTACGGAAATTTATGACATGTGATGAAAATTGATGAAAACGTAATTTTATATGTAATTAATTCCATTATGTGTGTGTGTGTGTGTGTGTGTGTGTGTGTGTGTGTGTGTGTGTGTGTGTGTGTGTGTGTGTGTGTGTGACATATATGCACAGGAATATACACACACACACACACACACAGGTAAATAAATAATTGTGTGTATATATTATGATAATGAATTTAATTACTAAATTGGTTGGGGATAATTACCTGAGATAATTGTGTTAATATTTTGTTTTTCTTCTTAATGTTTGTTTATGTGTCTTGAGTCCACACACACACACACACACAAACACACACACACACACACACACACACACACACACACACACACACACACACACACACACACACACACACACACACACACACACACACACACACACACACACACACACACACACACACACACACACACACACACACATTATTATATTATTATCATCATCATCATCATCATCTATCATCATCATCATCATCATCATCATCATCATCTCCGTCATCATTCTCTGTTTTTCTTTATTTCTTCATCTTTGTTACTGTAATTGCTATGTTCACTAAGCTATCAGAGAAGTAAATAGATTGTAAATGAAATGTAAATAAGGTGGTATAAGGGTAGGGGGTGCGTATAAGGGGTGGGGGGGTGCGTATAGAGGCGTGCGTATAAGGGCGTATAGGGGGGGTACTTGTCAACATTGCACAGAATGAGAATATTTTTATTATTATTGTTTATATTTTGCGTTAAGTCACCTGGGAGAATATTCTTCGTTTTATTTTGGTTTTCGTTGGTTTAATGATTTATTGGTTTATTGGTTCACTGGTTTATTGGTTCGCTGGTTTATTGGTTCGCTGGTTTATTAGTTCACTGGTTTAATGGTTTATTGGTTCATTAGTTCGTTGGTTTAATGGTCCTGTTTCTCCCGACAGCTGTGACCTACACCTCTCTTACTCCCGACAGCACTGACCTACACCTCTCTTCTTCCCGACAGCTGACCTACACCTCTCCTCCCGACAGCTGTGAACTACACCTTTCTTTCGACAGCTGTGGATTAGACCCGTGTTTCTCCCGACAGCTGTGACCTTCAACTTAACCTATCGGGACGAGGCATTTATCGTCTAGGCTGCCACCAACACCACGGCGATTTTTGCTGTGTTGTTGTAATCGGTTGAGAAGTTACGACAGGGGGGCGAGGGCAGGGGAGGGCGGAGGGGGAGGAAGGAGCGAGGTAAAAAATCGTGATTTATGGTAATTGATTTATCTGTATCATTCGGTTATTGTTGTTCATGGATTTTTTAAATCGGGTGAAATTATTGAGAAAAACAAGTGATATTATGATTAGGTATATCTGTTTAACTAACCTAACCTAACTACCTATTACCTAACCTAACCTAACCTAACCTAACCTAACTAACCTAACCTAACCTAACCTAACCTAACCTTATCAGTGAAATGGATCAACTTCTATGAAAATTTGCGGAACTTTACGATATAAAAGAAAAGATGTCCCAATATGTCCAGATTTGGCCATAGGTTATACTGGAGTTATATTGGTGGGGTTATATTGGTGGGGAATGGTGGGGTTATATTGGTGGGGGTTATATTGGTGGAGATGGTGGGGTTATATTAGTGGGGGTTATATTGGTGGGGAATGGTGGGGGTTATATTGGTGGGGGAATGGTGGGGGTTATATTGGTGGGGGTTATATTGGTGGGGAATGGTGGGGTTATATTGGTGGGGAGTGGTGGGGTTATATTGGTGGGGAATGGTGGGGGTTATATTGGTGGGGAATGGTGGGGGTTATATTGGTGGGGTTATATTGGTGAGGGTTATATTGGTGCAGTTATATTGGTGGGGAATGGTGGGGTTATATATTGGTGGGGGTTATATTGGTGAGGTTATATTGGTGGGAATGGTGGGGGTTATATTGGTGGGGAGTTATATTGGTGGGGAATGGTGGGGTTATATTGGTGGGGGTTATATTGGTGGGGGTTATATTGGTGGGGAATGGTGGGGGTTATATTGGTGGGATTGGTGGGGGTTATATTGGTGGGGTTATATTGGTGGGAAATGGTGGGGGTTATATTGGTGGGGTTATATTGGTGGGGGATATATTGGTGGGAATGGTGGGGTTATATTGGTGGGGGAGTGGTGGGGGTTATATTGGTGGGGAGTGGTGGGGGTTATATTGGTGGGGAATGGTGGGGTTATATTGGTGGGAAATGGTGGGGGTTATATTGGTGGGGTTATATTGGTGGGGGATTATATTGGTGGGGAGTTATATTGGTGGGGTTATATTGGTGGGGGTTATATTGGTGGGGGTTATATTGGTGGGGGTTATATTGGTGGGGGTTATGTTGGTGGGGTTATATTGGTGGGGGTTATGTTGGTGGGGTATAATGGTGCGAATATAATGGAGCGTGATAGAAGGAGGTGTGTGGCGCGTGTCATATTGGCGTGTGAAAGGAGGAGTCTCATTAGAGGAGACACCGGCCTGCCAGGATAACAGGGAGAGGGAGAAAAGGAGGAGGAGGGGGAGAGGGAAAGGGAGGGAGGTGGGGAGGGAGAGAGGGAGGAGAGGGAAAGGGGAGGAGGTGAGGGAGGGAGGAAGAAGGGAGGGGGAAAGGAGGAGGGAGGGAGGAGAGGAGGAGGGAGGAAGGGAGGGAGGAGGTGAGGGAGAGAAGGAGGGAGTGAGAGAAGGGAGAAAGGGAGGAGGTGAGGGAGAGAAGGAGGGAGGGAGAGGGGAGGAGGTGAGGGAGGGAGGTGGGAGGGAGGGGGAGAGAAGGGAGGGAAAGGGAGGGAGGTGAGGTGAGGGAGAGAAGGAGGGAGGGACAGAGAGGGAGGAGGTGAGGAGGGGAGGGAGAGAAAGGAACAATAAGACCTACACGGTGGAATGGAGGAAAGAAGAGGAGAAAGAGGAGAGAGGAAGTTTCTCGCACACTGTTCTCTCTCTTTTCTGTCACACACACACACACACACACACACACACACACAGTTTCAGCTTCCTGTCCGTTCACGCCACGTTCACTAAGCCTCTATCCCATTAGTGGCGTGTGGGCTATCTCTTCTCACCCTGTAGTTATGGGCTTTAGACGGTTGGGAAGTGAGATAAGAGGATGAACTCAAGACTCGTTTCAAAATGTGTCATGTGTGCGTATGCTGTATGTGTGTGTGTGTGTGTGTGTGTGTGTGTGTGTGTGTGTGTGTGTGTGTGTGTGTGTATGTATGTGTGTAAACTTATCAACATTAAGCCACACCTTAAAAATCACCCTAAAAAAACAAAAGAAAAAACAAAAAACACCTGAAGAAAAACCAAACGTCATCTTCAATCTAACAAAACAACAACAACAAACAAACAAACTCAGGAAAATTCTGACTGGAAGGAAAATTCTATAATTAAATGACTGGTATTTTTCCCTCCCTCACCTGGCCGAAGTTATCAATAATTCCCTTAAAATACCAAATGGAAATAAAACGGAAAATACAGCCAACATCACCCCCTCTCCCCTCCTTCCCCATATCCCTCCTATACCCCTCTCTTTCCCTTCTACTCCTCCCTCCTCCATTCTTCTCCTTCCCTCCCACCTTTCCCTTCTCGCCCCCTGCCGTCCCACCTCCTCCTCCCTTCCCTCCTCCCCTTCCTCCCCTCTCTCCCTGCCCTCCCTCCCCTTTCCCCCCTCCTGACTGGTGAAAATATTCTCCCTGCAATTTTAGCGTGAAGCAGGCGCTCATGATGGTATGAAAAGTGCTAAATGTAGCGTCCAGAATGTTATTAAAATGCAGCCAAGATTTATATAAGAATCCGTGACTATTAATAAGAAGCAAAAAAGCGCTCAAGATGGTCGGGCAGTTGCTAAACATAGCGGCTGGCAGTGAGTGAATAATTTGTACTGAAGTGAAGATTTATTAAAGAATGGTTATTTAAACTTGAAGCGAGAGAGTGAGCTCATCATGGTGAGAAAAGTGCTAAATGTAGCGGCTGGCGAAGCGAAAGAAATTTATAACGTAGTGATGATTTATTGAAGAATTTATAATTATTTTAACCCAAAGATAAAAAGCGCTCATGGTGGTAAGAAACGTGCTAAATGTAGCATCCTGGGAGTTGTATTTATTTTTAAATGTAGCGAAGATCTATAAAAAATCACTACACAAATTTCCACTTATTAATTTAAAGCAAAACGCGTAAGTATAAAGTGCTAAACGTAGCAGCCAGCGGTAATAATTCTAAAATGTAGCGACGGGTGATGTGAAAAATGCTACATATATTGGGTATATAAATTTAACTCGAGGTAAAAAAGCGCTCAAGGTGCATCAAGTGCTAAACATAGCGGCTAGTGGAGAGTAAACGATATTAAAATGTAGCGAAGGATCATTTAAAAAGACGCTACACAGATTGGATGTAACAATTTTAGCTAAAAGAGGAAAAATGATGAAAATGGCGTTGAAAATATGTTAAAATGTGTGTGTTGTGTGTTGTGTGTGTGTGTGTGTGTTTGTGTGTGTGTGTGTGTGTGTGTTTGTGTGTGTGTGTGTGTGTGTGTGTGTGTGTGTGTGTGTGTGTGTGTGTGTGTGTGTGTGTGTTTAGTGCGATGACCTTACCTCAAGTGGGATGACAACTCATTGAGTACTATATCCAATCCCTTGAGTACGATGAAACAACCCTTGTTACGACGACTTAAATCCTTCAGTACGTTCTCAGAATCGTACTCAGGAAATTAAATCGTACTCAGAGTTAAATCATCGTACTCAGGGAATTAAATCATCGTACTCAGGGAATTAAATCGTCGTACTCAGGGGATTATATCATAGTACTAAAGGACTTAACGCCAAATGAGAAAACGTCTAAGGGGCTTAAAATGTGAAAAGTGCTAAACGTAGCAGGTGTAGAATACTTGACAGTTTTCCCATTTAGCGAGAACACCTCCCGGGTGTGCTAAATTTAGCAGCCTGACATTCAATAAGAGTAGCAGATAGCAAGACTCAACAGGTAAACAGAACTGCTAAATTGAGAAAAGGAACAACAATAAGTGAGCAACAGTGAGTTAGCAACAGTAAAGGAACAACAGTAGGGAACAACAGTATAGGAACAACAGTAAGGAAACAACAGTAAGGGAACAACAGTAAGGAACAACAGTAAGGGAACAACAGTAGGGGAACAACAGTAAGGGAACAACAGTAAGGAACAACAGTAAGGAACAACAGTAAGGGAACAACAGTAAGGAACAACAGTAAGGGAACAACAGTAGGGAACAACAGTAAGGGAACAACAGTAGGGGAACAGTAAGGGAACAACAGTGAGAGACAACAGTAAGGGAACAACAGTAAGGGAACAACAGTAAGGGAACAACAGTAAAGGGAACAACAGTGAGTTAGCAACAGTAAGGAACAACAGTAGGGAACAACAGTAAAGGAACAACAGTAAGGAACAACAGTAAGGGAACAGCAGTAGGGGAACAACAGTAAGGGAACAACAGTAAGGAACAACAGTAGGGAACAACGTAAGGGAACAACAGTGAGGAACAACAGTAAGTTAAACAGTAAGGAACAACAGTAAGGGAACAACAGTAGGGGAACAACAAAGTAAGGGACAACAGTAGGGAACAACAGTAAAGGGAACAATAGGGACAACAGTAGGGGAAACAGTAAGGAACAACAGTAAGGGAACAACAGTAAGGGAACAACAGTAGGGGAACAACAGTAGGGGACAACAGTAAGGGGACAACAGTAAGGAACAACAGTAAGGAACAACAGTAAGGGAACAACAGTAAAGGGAACAACAGTAAGTTAGCAACAGTAAGGAACAACAGTAAAGGGACAACAGTAAAGGAACAACAGTAAGGAACAACAGTAAAGGGAACAACAGTGAGTTAGCAACAGTAAAGGAACAACAGTAAGGAACAACAGTAGTAGCAACAGTAAGGAACAACAGTAAGAACAACAGTAAGGGAACAACAGTAAGGTAGCAACAGTGAGGAACAACAGTAAGGGAACAACAGTAAGGTAGCAACAGTGAGTTAGCAACAGTAAGGGAACAACAGTAAGGGAACAACAGTAAGGAACAACAGTAAGGGGAACAGCAGTAAGGAACAACAGTAAGGGGAACAACAGTAAGGGGACAACAGTAAGGGAGCAACAGTAAGGGAACAACAGTAAGGAACAACAGTAAAGGAACAACAGTAAGGGAACAACAGTAAAGGGAACAACAGTAAGGGAACAACAGTAAGGGAACAACAGTAAGGGAACAACAGTAAAGCAACAGTAAGGAACAACAGTAGGGAACAACAGTAAGGAACAACAGTAGGGAACAACAAGGGAACAACAGTAGGGGAACAACAGTGAGGAACAACAGTAAGGGAACAACAGTAAGGGAACAACAGTAAGGAACAACAGTAAAGGAACAACAGTAAGGGAACAACAGTAAGGGGACAACAGTAAGGGAACAACAGTAAGGGAACAACAGTATGGAACAATGTAGGACAACAGTAAGGGAACCAGTAAGAACAACAGTGGAACAACAGTTGAACAGCTGTGGAACAACAGTAAGGGAACAACAGTAAGGGAACAACAGTAAAGGGACAACAGTAGGAACAACAGTAAGGAACAACAGTAAGGGAACAACAGTAAGGGAACAACAGTAAGGAACAGCAGTAAGGAACAACAGTAAGGAACAACAGTAAGGGAAAACAGTAAGGGAACAACAGTAAGGAACAACAGTAGGGAACAACAGTAAGGGAACAACAGTGAGGGAACAACAGTAAGGGAACAACAGTAAGGGAACAACAGTAAGGGAAAACAGTAGGGAACAACAGTAAGGAACAACAGTAAGAGAACAACAGTGGGGTAGGGAACAACAGTAAAGGGAACAACAGTAAAGGAACAACAGTAAGGGAACAACAGTAAGGGAACAACAGTAAGGTAGCAACAGTAAAGGGAACAACAGTAAGGGAACAACAGTAAGGGGAAAAACAGTAAGGAACAACAGTAATGGAACAACAGTAAGGAACAACAGTAATGGAACAACAGTAAAGGAACAACAGTAAGGGAACAACAGTAAGGGAACAACAGTAAGGGAACAACAGTAAAGGAACAACAGTAAGGGAAACAACAGTAAGGAACAACAGTAAAGGAACAACAGTGGAACAACAGTAAGGAACAACAATAGAACAACAACAGTAAGGTGCAACAGTAAGGAACACAGTAAGGAAAAACAGTAAGGAAACAGTAAGGAACAACAGTAATGGAACAACAGTAAGGAACAACAGTAAGGAACAACAGTAAGGAACAACAGTAAGGAACAACAGTAAGGGAACAACAGTAAGGAACAACAGTAAGGAACAACAGAGGAAAACTGTGAGGAACAACAGTAATGGAACAACAGTAAGGAACAACAGTAATGGAACAACAGTAAGGAACAACAGTAAGGAACAACAGTAGGGGAACAAAAATATAGGGAACTAATGTTAATATATGTTATTTATTTACTGAGTATTTTAACGAATGAATAAGGTTGAGTTATTACTATTATTATTATTATTATTATTATTATTATTATTATTATTATTATTATTATTATTATTATTATTATTATTTTTATTATTATTAATTATTATTATTATTATTATTATTATTATATCAATAATATTATTAGTTATTGTTATAGATGGAGACTATATAAAAATGTGTCAGTGTGATAGTCTACGGACCAAATGCTATACGTTCACTATCTCAGCAGTAAACTATTGCAATTATTATTATTATTATTTATTATTATTATTATTAATATTATTATTATTATTATTATTATTATTATTATTATTATTATTATTACTACTATTATTATTATTTATTATTATTATTATTATTATTATTATTATTATTATTATTATTATTATTATTATTATATTATTATTAGTAGTAGTAGTAGTAGTAGTAGTAGTAAGCAGTAGTTCGGTAGGGTAGTGTGTGTGTGTGTGTGACCTCCTTGGTCTATCGTAGGAACAGGAATGTCACAGTGTTAGTAACTATTACATCGTCCTATACCACTGTCACTGAAGCTTTTCTCCCTCAACATCATCACGTCTGGTGAAGTGGTGGGTGTGTCAGCTCGTCTGGTGAAAGTGGAAGGTCCTGTCAGCTCATCTGGTGTGTAAGGTGGAAGGTCTGTCAGCTTGTCTGGTTGAAAGTGGGTGTGTAGCTAGTCTGGTGAAAGTGTTGGGCCTGTCAGCTCTCTGGTGAAAGTGGTGGACCTGTCAGCTAGTCTGGTGAAAGTGTTGGGTCTGTCAGCTCGTCTGGTGAAAGTGTTGGGTGTGTCAGCTCGTCTGGTGAAATTGGAAGGTCTTGTCAGCTAGTCTGGTGAAAGTGGTGGGTGTGTCAGCTCGTCTGGTGAAAGTGGAAGGTCTGTTAGCTTGTCTGGTGAAAGTGGTGGGTGTGTCAGCTGTCTGGTGTAAGTGGAAGGTCTGTCAGCTTGTCTGGTGAAAGTGTTGGGCCTGTCAGCTCATCTGGTGTGGGTGAAGGTGTCAGCTAGTCTGGTGAAAGTGGGTGTATCAGCTAGTCTGGTGAAAGTGTTATGTGTCAGCTAGTCTGGTGAAAGTGTTGGGTGTGTCAGCTAGTCTCCGGAGCTTCAGTAAGCCTATTTCAGTGGGTGTGCTTTTGTCCCTCTGGTCCAGTGATAGAAGGTCTATAATTCCATGCATACTGTCGCATCCCACATGTAAACAAACTATACTACTACTACTACTACTACTACTACTACTGGGGTTAAGTCATCGTACTAAAACGGCTAATTTATAGTTCTCAAAAGGTTAAACCATCGCCCCCTAAGAGTTAGTCCATTAACCTTAAACGGTTTAAACCACCACCATCAAAGGGGTTAAACCGTCGTCCTCAAAGAGTTCACTTAACTCAGGCTGAATCTCCCATAACCCACTTCCCGACCGCTAAAGGCCCCGACAAGGCTTTTTGTTGTAGACTGCGTAAGCTGGTCCTAATGCCCGTCCATTGAGCCAATAGCGAACCCTGATTGGTGGAGATGCTGTGTAACGTCACGGATGAGAAAGTCAATAGGGAGCGCTTGTTGGTGGAAATGTTGTGTGACGTTACATATACACACACACACACAGTATATACAAAGTTTCCAAGACAACCCGACCAGGAATAAAATAAATAAAAAATAACAGAAAAAATGGCCAGAGTAAAAAGCGTACACGCGTCTTGTCAGCAAAGCGGTGTCCTAACTCAGCCTAAGACGCTATATGTAGCGGTGGAGTGGCCGGGATGACGAGCGGGAAAGCGCTACAAACGAGCGTAGGTTTTTTTTTTCGCTAAGAGTCTCTGACAGTAGAGAGACAGTTGTGAACGAGACGCCTGTTGATGTCTCTCTCTATCTCTCTGGTGTGTGTGTGTGTGTGTGTGTGTGTGTGTGTGTGTGTGTGTGTGTGTGTGTGTGTGTGTGTGTGTGTGTGTGTGTGTGTGTGTGTGTGTGTGTTTTGTTAATCTCTGAAGACTAAACATAATCTAGCCTTAGTAATTCCTTTTTCTATAATCGACGCGATAATTAAACTATAATTTATTGATAATTTACATAGTAACCGGTTCTTCATAGCTCCAGGTGACTATTTTAACAGACAGACAGACAGACAGACCGGTGGACTCCTGTACGTACAATAATGAGCACATTCCACTGGAGGTAGTCGACAAGATAGTCATCGTTTAATTGCCAATTTGGTCGTTCGGTCGAGTGATAAATTGGGTCATATTCCCAACAACCCCCTCCCCTGGCCAACCCCCAAACTACCCAGCTGGTCAGTAATGGCTAGTTGAGGTTGTACTGGAGAAGGGGAAGGTGGAGAGGTAGGAGAGAGTGGTATGAGGTGATTTGGTAGTTTGGTGATAGATTCTCAAATATAGACGTAAATGATAGAATTACGTCTGTCTGTCTGTTTGTCTGTCTGTCTCAACCTACAACCCCTCACTTTCCTCACTCTCACCTGCCCCCCTTTCTCCATACACCCCCTCATCTCTCACCCCCTCACCCCTTTCATCTCCTCAACCTCATCTCACCCCTCATCCTCATTCTCCCCTCACCTCCCCTCACCCCCTCATCTCACACCTCACCCCCCTCACCTCCCTCACCCTCCTGGCTGAGTTTACCCCGTGAAAACTTCCAGGGAAAAGGTCACATCTCAAACACCTTAATTAATCTACTGTAAGAGACAGGGAAACGGTGACACAAGTTCCAAAGTATTGTTGGGAACTATTACTTTCTCACCAAATTAATATTTTCTGTTCCAATTATCACTATCGCCGAATTGCTACTATCACCAAAAATACTACTTTCTCAAATTATTACCTTCGCCAAATTATTACCTCCGTCAAATTATTACCATAGCTAAAATATTACTTTCACCACATTATAAACCACCAAAATATCATCTTAGCCAAATTATTACCTTCGTCAAAAGTACTACTTTCGCTAAATTATTACTTTCGCCAAATTATTACTGCCAAATTATTACTTTCGCCAGATTATTAACTTCACCAAATTATTAACTTTGCCAAATTATTACCTTCTGGGATGGAAGTTGTTGGTTGAGGGTGCAAGGGATTTAAGGCCACAAGACAGGTAATTTAATGGTGGTTAATGGTTAATGGCCAGTAGGGGGGGTATTACAGGTGTGAGGGGTGTGTGTTTATTTGTTTGTTGTTATTATTGTAACATACACTAATTAACTCCCTGAATCATCCAGACTTCAAACACATAATTCATCGTACCACTACCATCAGACGTCAACTACCTTTATAAATACTCTATGACCTGCTAATGACCTGTAAATCTATGACCTGTAATGACCTGAAAGACTTCTATCCTCAAACTACCTGTAAAATATTTAATGTTTGTAATGTGTAAGGTCCAGGTGAGTGTAATTAGAGTACATCATCTGTAATTACTTGTGAATAATTAACCTTGTTTGGTATCTACTAATTAGCCAAAGGAAGGAAGGGGAGGGGGAGGGGGGGAGGGGGTGAAGGAGGAGGAGGAAGGGTGTTGAAGATTGTGGTGATGTATGTATGGTATGTATGCATGATGTATGTATGTATGTATGTATGTATGATTTATATATATTTTTATTGATCTGGGAGTATCAATGTATATTAAATTTCTGGATGTTTTGAGGTATGGATTTGTGTCTATTATATTATTATTATTATTATTATTATTATTATTATTATTATTATTATTATTATTATTATTATTATTGTTATTATTTATTATTATTATTATTATTATTATTATTATTATTTCTCTCCTCTCCCTCATCTCTGTTCCGCTTGGCAGGTTCGGACGTTACAGGTTTTGTGGAAAACCGCCTTAATGGACTTTAATTGCATCCGCCAGCATACCACTTTTTTCTCCCAAATTATGAAGAGTTGATGTTTTGAACCTTCGACCAAAAGTTCTTTAAACTTTGGTGACGACACGGGGGTAAAATTTACTGGCGAAGGAGTTAGAAGTAATTTGTGATGGATTGAGTTAAAACTGCTTCGGCAGGACTGCTAAGATTTATTTTGGCGGAGGATTTGAAGTTTAATTTGGCGGAGGATTTGACGTTTAATTTGGCGGAAGACAGGAGCTAAAATTTGCATCCTTAGAACCAATTCTTGAGGATATTGGCTGTTTTAAAGTATTTTCGAAAGTATTTTTTTTTTTAGAGAATGAACTACAAGATTTGTCTAGTATATCGAAAAAGTAATATATTTTTTGTATAAGAAGGCCATAAGACGTAAAAGTTTATATAGTTTTTAAGAAAGTTGTGGTAATTGTCCAAAAAGTTTATTATATTATATAGAGAAAAACTATGTCTCTGTATTTTATATAGTTTGTTGAAGTTAGTTATATATTTTGATGTGAAATATATATGAAACTGTCGTGTGGTAAAAAGTTTTAAAAGTTTTGTTATTTTAGATATACCAGTA
This sequence comes from Homarus americanus, assembly GCF_018991925.1. NCBI lineage: Eukaryota > Metazoa > Arthropoda > Malacostraca > Decapoda > Nephropidae > Homarus > Homarus americanus. The sequence continues at coordinate 52,210 of NW_024755746.1, forward strand.
GAGACTTTTCTGATATCTGGTAAAAAATATTTATAGCGTTTCTGGCATGTTATGTTTATATATTTTTGTGTGGAGTTTTCGCAGGGGAGTCGATAATATGTGGTGTTTAGCGAAAATATTTATACTTTTTGAAATAGAACTAGCATGATTTGTAGCGAAATAACCATACTTTTTGTTTAGAGAATTGTAAGATCTTATATTTCGAAAGTTTATATTTTGGTATTAATGTTTCATATAATCATTAGCAATACGTAACTGGAACGTAGCATTTA
>NW_024755747.1:0-15209 GCF_018991925.1 Homarus americanus
TATAGGTCAGGACCTCCAGTGTTTCACTCTGGCACTATAGGTCAGAAACTCCAGTGATTCATCCTGGCACTATAGGTCACGACCTCCAGTGTTTCACCCTGGCACTATAGGACAGGACCTCTAGTGCTTCACCCTTACACTATATTTCAGGACCTCCAGTGTTTCCCCCTGGCATTATAGGTCATGACCTCCCGTATTTCACCCTGGCACTATAGGTCAGGACGTCCGGTGTTTTACCCTGGCACTATAGGTCACGACCTCCAGTGTTTCACCCTGGCACTATAGGTCAGGACCTCCAATGTTTCCCACCGGCATTACAGGTCAGGGCCTCCAGTGTTTCACCCTGGTACTATAGGTCAGGACCTTCAGTGTTTCACCCTGGCACTATAGGACAGGACCTCTAGTGCTTCACCCTTACACTATAGGTCAGGACCTCCAGTGTTTCACCCTGGCAATATAGGTCAGGACCTCCAGTGTTTCACCCTGGCACTATAGGTCACGACCTCCCGTGTTTGACCCTGGCACTAGAGGACAGGACCTCCAGTGTTTCACATTGGCACTGGAGATCAAAACCTCCAGTGTTTCCCACCGGCATCACAGGTCAGGGCCTCCAGTGTTTCACCCTGGTACTATAGGTCAGGACCTTCAGTGTTTCACCCTGGCACTATAGGACAGGACCTCCCGTATTTCACCCTGGCACTATAGGTCAGGACGTCCGGTGTTTTACCCTGGCACTATAGGTCACGACCTCCAGTGTTTCACCCTGGCACTATAGGTCAGGACCTCCAATGTTTCCCACCGGCATCACAGGTCAGGGCCTCCAGTGTTTCACCCTGGTACTATAGGTCAGGACCTTCAGTGTTTCACCCTGGCACTATAGGACAGGACCTCTAGTGCTTCACCCTTACACTATAGGTCAGGACCTCTAGTGTTTCACCCTGGCAATATAGGTCAGGACCTCCAGTGTTTCACCCTGGCACTATAGGACAGGACCTCTAGTGTTCACCCTGGCACTATACGTCAGGACATCCAGTGTTTCACCCTGGCACTATAGGTCAAGACCTCCAATGTTTCACTCTGGCATTATAGGTCAGGACCTCCAGTGTTTCACCCTGTCCCTATAGGTCAGGACCTCCAGTGTTTCACCCTGGCACTATAGGGCAGGACCTCCGGTGTTTCACCCTGGCACTATAGGTCAGGACCTCCAGCGTTTCACCCGGGCACTATAGGTCAAGACCTCCAGTGTACCGCTCTGGAACTATAGGTCAAGACCTCCAGTGTTTCACTCTGGCACTATAGGTAACGACCTCAGGTGTTTTACCCTGGCACTATTGGTCAGGATCTCCCTTGTTTTACCCTGGGTCTATAGGTGAGAACCGCCCGTGTTTTGCCCTGGCACTATAGGTCAGGATCTCACTTGTTTTACCCTGGGTCTATAGGTGAGGACCGCCCGTGTTTTGTCCTGGCACTATAGGTCAGGATCTCCCTTGTTTTACCCTGGGTCTATAGGTGAGGACCGCCCGTGTTTTGCCCTGGCACTATAGGTCACAACCTCCAGTGTTTCACCCTGGCACTATAGGTCAGGACCTCCAGTGTTTCACTCTGGCACTATAGGTCAGAAACTCCAGTGATTCATCCTGGCACTATAGGTCACGACCTCCAGTGTTTCACCCTGGCACTATAGGTCTGGACGTCCGGTGTTTTACCCTGGCACTATAGGTCACGACCTCCAGTGTTTCACCCTGGCACTATAGGTCAGGACCTCCAATGTTTCCAACCGGCATCACAGGTCAGGGCCTCCAGTGTTTCACCCTGGTACTATAGGTAAGGACCTTCAGTGTTTCACCCTGGCACTATAGGACAGGACCTCTAGTGCTTCACCCTTACACTATAGGTCAGGACCTCCAGTGTTTCACCCTGGCAATATAGGTCAGGACCTCCAGTGTTTCACCCTGGCACTATAGGACAGGACCTCTAGTGCTTCACCCTTACAATATAGGTCAGGGCCTACAGTGTTTCACCCTGGCACTATAGGTGAGGACCTCCAGTGTTCCATCCTGGCACTATAGGTCAGGACCTCCAGTGTTTCACCCTGGCACTATAGGTCAGGACCTTCAGAGTTTTACACTGGCACTATAGGACAGGACCTCTAGTGCTTCACCCTTACACTATAGGTCAGGACCTCCAGTGTTTCACCCTGGCACTATAGGTCAGGACCTCCAATGTTTCCCACCGGCATCATAGGTCAGGGCCTCCAGTGGTTCACCCGGGCACTATAGGTCAGGACCTCCCATATTTCACCCTGGCAATATTGGACAAGACATCCAGTATTTCACTCTGGCACTATAGGTCAGGACCTTCAGTGTTTCACCCTGGCACTATAGGTCAGGAACTCCAGTGATTCATCCTGGCACTATAGGTCTCGACCTCCCGTGTTTCAACCTGGCACTATAGGTCAGGACCTCCCGTGTTTCACCTGGCACTATAGGTCATGACCTCCCGTGTTTCACCCTGGCACTATAGGTCAGGACGTCCGGTGTTTTTCCCTGGCACTATAGGTCACGACCCCCAGTGTTTCACCCTGGCACTATAGGTCAGGACCTCCAATGTTTCCCACTGGCATCATAGGTCAGGGCCTACAGTGTTTCACCTTGGTACTATAGGTCAGGACCTTCAGTGTTTCACCTTGGCACTATAGGTCATGACCTCCAGTGCTTCTCCCTGGCACTATAGGTCAGGACCTCCAGTGTTTCACACTGGCACTATAGGTCTGGACCTCCAGTGTTTCACCCTGGCACTATAAGTCAGAACCTCCAATGTTTCACTCTGGAACTATAGGTCAGGACCTCCAGTGTTTCACCCTGACACTATAGGTCACAACCTCCAGTGTTTCACTCTGGCCCTATAAGTCAGGACCTCCCGTGTTTCACCCTGGCACTATAGGTCACGACCTCCAGTGTTCCACTCTGGCACTATAGGAAAGGATCTCCAGTGCTAACCCTGGCACAATAGGTCAAGACCTCCAGTGTTTCACTCTGGCACTAGAGATCAGAACCTAGAGTGTTCCATCCTGGCACTATAGGTCAGCACCTCCAGTGTTCCATCCTGGCCCTATTGGTCAGCACCTCAAATGTTTCACACTGGCACTAGACATCAGGACCTCCTTTGTTTCATCCTGGCACTATAGGTCAGGACCTCCAGTGTTCCATCCTGGCACTATAGGTCAGGACCTTCAGAGTTTCACACTGGAACTATAGGACAGGACCTCTAGTGTTTCACCCTTACACTATAGGTCAGGACCTCCAGTGTTTCACTCTGGCACTATAGGTCAGGACCTCCAGTGTTTCACCCTGGCACTATAAGACAGGACCTCTAGTGCTTCACCCTTACACTATAGGTAACGACCTCCAGTGTTTACCCTGGCACTATAGGTCAGGGCCACCAGTGTTTCACTCTGGCACTATAGGTTAGGAACTCCAGTGTTTCACCCTGGCACCATAGGTCAGGACCTCCAATGCTTCACATTGGCACTAGAGATCAGAACCTCCAGTGTTTCACCCTGGCACCATAGGTCAGGACCTCCAATGCTTCACTCTGTAACTATAGGCAGGACCTCCAGTGTTTCACCCTGGCACTATAGGTCACGACCTCCAGTGTTTCACCCTGGCACTATAGGACAGTACCTCCAATGTTTCAAACCGGCACCATAGGTCAGGACCTCCAGTGTTTCACCCTGGCATTATAGGTCAGGATCTCCAATGTTTCACCCTAGCACTATAGGTCAGGACCTCCAATGTTTCACACTGGCACTATAGGTCAGGAAATCCAGTGTTTCACCTTGGTACTATAGGTTAGGACCTCCAGTGTTTCACCCTGGCCCTATAGGTCAGTACCTCCAGTGTTTCACCCTGGCACTATAGGTCAGGACCTCCAGTGTTTCACCCAGCACTAAACGTCAGGACCTCCAGTGTTTCACCCGGGCACTATAGGACAGGACCTCCAGTGTATCATTCTGGAAATATAGGTCAACACCTCCAATGTTTCACTCTGGCACTAGAGGTAACGACCTCCAGTGTTTCACCCTGGCACTATAAGTCAGGACCTCCAATGTTTCCCCGTGCACTATAGGTCAGGACCTCCAGTGGTTCACCCTGGCACTATAGGTCAGGACCTCCAGTGTTTCACCCTGGTACTAGAGGTCAGGACCTCCTGTGTTTCACACTGGCACAATAGGTCAGGACCTTCAGTGTTTCACTCTGGCACTATAATGACAGGACCTGCAGTTTTACACCCTGGCACTATAGGTCAGGACCTGTAGTGTTTCACCCAGGCACTATAGGTCAGGAACTCCAGTGTTTCACTCTGGCACTTTAGGACAGGACTTCCAGTGTTTCACCCTGGCACTAAAGGTCACGACCTCCAGTGTTTCACCCTGGTACTATAGGTGAGGACCTCCCGTGTTTTACCCTGGCACTATAGGTCACAACCTCCATTATTTCACCCCCGCACTATAGGTCAGGACCTCCAGTGTTTAACCCTGGCACTATAGGTCAGGACCTACAGTGTGGCACCCTGGCACTATAGGTCAGGATCTCCCGTGTTTCACCCTGGCACTATAGGTCAGGACCTCCAGTGTTTCACTCTGGCACTATAGGTCAGGACCTCAGTTTTTCACCCTGGCACTATAGGTCAGGACCTTCAGTGTTTCACTCTGGCACTATAGGTCAGGACCTCCAGTGTTTCACCCTGGCACTATAGGTCACGACCTCCAGTGTTCCACCCTGGCACTATAGTTCAGGACCTCCAATGATTCCCCATGCACTATAGGTCAGGACCTTCAGTGGTTCACCCTGGCACTATAGGTCAGGACCTCCAGTGTTTCGCGCTGGTACTAGAGGTCAGGACCTCCTGTGTTTCACACTGGCACAATAGGTCAAGACCTTCAGTGTTTCACTCTGGCACAATAATGTCAGGACCTTCAGTTTTACACCCTGGCACTATAGGTCAGGACCTTCAGTGTTTCACTCTGGCACTATAGGTCGGGACCACCAGTGTTTCACCCTGGCACTATAGGTCACGACCTCCAGTGTTTCACCCTGGCACTATAGGTCAGGACCTCCAGTGTTTCACCCTGGCACTATAGGTCACGACCTCCAGTGTTTCACCCTGGCACTATAGGTCAGGACCTCCCTTGTTTCACCCTGGGACTATAGGTGAGGACCTCCCGTGTTTTACCCTGGCACTATAGGTCAAAACCTCCAGTATTTCACCCCTGCACTATAGGTCAGGACCTACAGTGTGTTACCTGGCACTATAGGTTACGAATTCCCGTGTTTCACCCTGGCACTATAGGTCAGGACTTCCAGTGTTTCACCCTGGCACTATAGGTCACGACCTGCCGTGTTTGATCCTGGCACTAGAGGTCAGGACCTCCTGTGTTTCACACTGGCACAATAGGTCAGGACCTTCAGTGTTTCACTCTGGCACAATAATGTCAGGACCTTCAGTTTTACACCCTGGCACTATAAGTCAGGACCTTCAGTGTTTCACTCTGGCACTATAGGTCGGGACCTCCAGTGTTTCACCCTGGCACTATAGGTCACGACCTCCAGTGTTTCACCCTGGCACTATAGGTCAGGACCTCCAGTGTTTCACCCTGGTACTATAGGTCACGACCTCCAGTGTTTCACCCTGGCACTATAGGTCAGGACCTCCCTTGTTTCACCCTGGGACTATAGGTCAGGACCTCCCGTGTTTTAACCTGGCACTATAGGTCAAAACCTTCAGTATTTCACCCCTGCACTATAGGTCAGGACCTACAGTGTGTTACCTGGCACTATAGGTTACGAATTCCCGTGTTTCACCCTGGCACTATAGGTCAGGACTTCCAGTGTTTCACCCTGGCACTATAGGTCACGACCTGCCGTGTTTGATCCTGGCACTAGAGGTCAGGACCTCCAGTGTTTCACATTGGCACTATAGATGAGATCCTCCAGTGTTTCACCCTGGCACTATAGGTCAGGACCTGCAATGCTTCACTCTGTAACTATAAGCAGGACCTCAGGTGTTTCACCCTGGCACTATAGGACAGTACCTCCAATGTTTCAAACCGGCACCATAGGTCAGGACCTCCAGTGTTTCACCCTGGCATTATAGGTCAGGACCTCCAATGTTTCACCCTAGCACAATAGGTCAGGACCTCCAATGTTTCACTCTGGCACTGTAGGTCAGGACCTCCAGTGTTTCACACTGGCACTATAGGTCAGGAAATCCAGTTTTTCACCTTGGTACTATAAGTCTGGACCTCCAGTGTTTCACCCTGGCCCTATAGGTCAGTACCTCCAGTGTTTCACCCTGACACTATAGGTCAGGACCTCCAGTGTTTCACCCAAGCACTAAACGTCAGGACCTCCAGTGTTTCACCCGGGCACTATAGGACAGGACCTCCAGTGTATCACTCTGGAAATATAGGTCAAGACCTCCAATGTTTCACTCTGGCACTAGAGGTAACGACCTCCAGTGTTTCACCCTGGCACTATAAGTCAGGACCTCCAATGTTTCCCCGTGCACTATAGGTCAGGACCTCCAGTGGTTCATCCTGGCACTATAGGTCAGGACCTCCAGTGTTTCACCCTGGTACTAGAGGTCAGGACCTCCTGTGTTTCACACTGGCACAATTGGTCAAGACCTTCAGTGTTTCACTCTGGCACTATAATGACAGGACCTGCAGTTTTACACCCTGGCACTATAGGTCAGGACCTGTAGTGCTTCACCCAGGCACTATAGGTCAGGAGCTCCAGTGTTTCACTCTGGCACTATAGGTCAGGACTTCCAGTGTTTCACCCTGGCACTATAGGTCACGACCTCCAGTGTTTCACCCTGGTACTATAGGTGAGGACCTCCCGTGTTTTACCCTGGCACTATAGGTCACAACCTCCAGTATTTCACCCCCGCACTATAGGTCAGGACCTCCAGATTTTAACCCTGGCACTATAGGTCAGGACCTACAGTGTGTCACCCTGGCACTATAGGTCAGGACCTCCCGTGTTTCACCCTGGCACTATAGGTCAGGACATCCAGTGTTTCACCCTGGCACTATAGGTCAGGACCTCCAATGTTTCACTCTGGAACTATAGGTCAGGACCTACAGTGCTTCACCCTGGCACTATAGGTCAGGACCTACAGTGTATCACCCTGGCACTATAGGTCACGACCTCCCTTGTTTCACCCTGGGACTATAGGTGAGGACCTCCCGTGTTTTACCCTGGCAATATAGGTGAGGAACTCCAGTGTTTCACCCTGGCACTATAGGTCAGGACCTCCAGTGTTTCACTCTGGCACAATAGGTGAGGAACTCCAGTGTTTCATCCTGGCACTATACATCAGGACCTCTCGCGTTTCACCCTGGCATTATAGGTCACGACGTCCAGTGTTACTCTCTGGCACTATAGGTCACGACCTCCCGTGTTTTACCCTGGCACTAAAGGTCAGGACCTCCAGTGTTTCACCCTGGTACTAGAGGTCAGGACCTCCGGGGTTTCACTCTGGCACTATAGGACAGGACCTCCATGGTTTCACCCTGGTACTAGAGGTCAGGACCTACTGTATTTCACCCTGGTACTATAGGTCAGGACCTCCAGTGTTTCACACTGGCACTATAGGACAGGACCTCCGGTGTTTCACCCTGGCACTACAGGTCAGGACCTCCAGTGTTTCACACTGGCACCATAGGTCAGAACCTCCCGTGTTTCACTCTGGCACTAGAGTTTAGGACCTCCAGTGTTTCACCCTGGCACTATAGGTCACAACCTCCAATGTTTCACCCTGGCACTATAGGTCAGGACCTCCAATGTTTCACACTGGCACCATAGGTCAGGAACACCAGTGTTTCACCCTGGCACTATAGGTCAGGACCTCCAGTGTTTCACCCTGGCACTATAGGTCAGGACCTCCAATGTTTCACTCTGGAACTATAGGTCAGGACCTCCAGTGTTTCACCCTGGCACTATAGGTCAGGGCCTCAAGTGTTTCACCCTGGCACTATAGGTCAGGACCTCCCTTGTTTCACCCTGGGACTATAGGTCAGGACCTCCCATGTTTTACCCTGACAATATAGGTGAGGAACTCAAGTGTTTCATCCTGGCACTATAGGTCAGGACCTCTCGCGTTTCACCCTGGCATTATAGGTCATGACGTCCAGTGTTCCACTCTGGCACTATAGGTCACGACCTCCTGTGTTTTACCCTGGCACTATAGGTCACGACCAACAGTGTTTCACCCTGGCACTATAGATCAGGACCTCCAGTGTTTCACTCTGGCATTATAGGTCAGGACCTTCAGTTTTTCACCCTGGCACTAGAAGTCAGGACCTCCAGTGTTTCACCCTGGTACTATAGGTCAGGACCTGCACTGTTTCATCCAGGCACTATAGGTCAGGACCTCCGGTGTTTCACCCTGGCACTACAGGTCAGGACCTCCAGTGTTTCACACTGGCACCATAGGTCAAGACCTCCCATGTTTCACTCTGGCACTAGAGTTTAGGACCTCCAGTGTTTCACCCTGGCTCTATAGGTGACAACCTCCAGTGTTTCACCCTGGCACTAGAGGTCTGGACCTCCAGTGTTTCACCTTGACACTAGAGGTCAGGACCTCCCATGTTTCACTCTGGCACTAGAAGTCAGGACCTCCAGTGTTTCAACCCTGGCACTAGAGGTCAGGACCTCCGGTGTTTCACCCTGGCACTACAGGTCAGGACCTCCAGTGTTTCACACTGGCACTATAGGTTAGGACCTCCAGTGTTTCCCCCTGGCACTATAGGTCAGGAACTCCAAAGTTTGACTCTGTAACTATAGGCAGGACCTCCAGTGTTTCACCCTGGCACTGTAGGTCACGACCTCCAGTGGTTCACCCTGGCACTATAGGTCACTATAGGTCAGGACCTCCCGTGTTACACCCTGGCACTATAGGTCAGGACCTCCCGTGTTTTACCGTGGCACTATTGGTCACGACCACCAGTGTTTCGCCCTGGTACTATAGGTCAGGACCTCCAATGCTTCACACCGGCACAATAGGTCAGGACGTCCAGTGTTTCACCCTGGCACTAAAAGTCAGGACCTCCAGTGTTTCAGCCTGGCACTATATGTCAGGACCTCCCATGTTTCACTCTGGAACTATAGGTGAGAACCTCCAGTGTTTCACCCTGGCACTATAGGTCATGACCTAGCACGTTCTCCCTAGCACTCTATGTCAGGACCTGCAGTGTTTCACCCTGATACTAGAGGTCAGGACCTCCCGTGTTTCACTCTGAGACTATAGGTCAGGACCTCCCGTGTTTCACTCTGGCACTATATGTCAGGACCTCCGGTGTTTCACTCTGGCACTATAGGTCAGGACCTCCAGTGTTTCACCCTAGTACTAGAGGTCAGGACCTCCAGTGTTTCACCCTGGTACAATAGGACAGGACCTCCGGTGTTTCACCCTGGCACTATAGGTCAGGACCTCCCATGTTTTACCCTGGCACTATAGTTCACGACCACCAGTGTTTCGCCCTGGCACGTATAGGTCAGGACCTCCAATGCTTCACAGCGGCACCATAGGTCAGGACCTCCAATGTTTCCCACCGGCACTATAGGTCAGGGCCTCCAGTTTTTCACCCGGGCACTATAGGTCAGGAAATCCAGTGTTTCACTCTGGTACTATAGGTCAGGACCTCCAGTGTTTCACTCTGGCCCCATAGGTCAGGACCTCCAGTGTTTCACACTGGCACTATAGGTCAGGACCTCCAGTGTTTCACCCTGGCACTATTGGTCAGGATCTCCAGTGTTTCACCCAAGCACTATAGGTCAGGACATCCAGTGTTTCACCCGGGCACTATAGGTGAGGACCTCCAGTGTATCACTCTGGAACTATAGGTCAAGACCTCCAATGTTTCACTCTGGCACTATAGGTAACGACCTCCAGTGCTTCGCTCTGGCACTATAGGACAGGACCTCTAGTGCTTCAGCCTTACACTATAGGTCAGGACCTCCAGTCTTTCACCCTGGCACTATAACACAGGACCACCCGTGATTTCACCCTGGCACTATAGGTCACGACCTCCAGTGTTCCACCCTGGCACTATAGGTCAGGACCTCCAATGTTTCCCCGTGCACTATAGGTCAGGACCTCCAGTGGTTCACCCTGGCACTATAGTTCAGGACCTTCAGTGTTTTACCCAGGCACTATAGGTCAGGACCTTCAGTGTTTCACTCTAGCACTATAGGTCAGGACCTCCAGTGTTTCACCCTGGCACTATAGGTCAGGACCTCCAGTGTTTCACCCTGGCACTGTAGGTCACGACCTCCAGTGTTTCACCCTGGCACTATAGGTGAGGACATCCCTTGTTTCACCCTGGGACTATAGGTGAGGACCTCCGGTGTTTTTCCCTTGCACAATAGGTCACAACCTCCAGTATTTCACCCCTGCACTATAGGTAAGGACCTCCAGTGTTTCACCCTGGCACTATAGGTCAGGACCTACAGTGTGTCACCCTGGCACTATAGGTAAGGACCTCCCGTGTTTCAACCTGGCACTATAGGTCAGGACCTCCCGTGTTTCACCTGGCACTATAGGTCATGACCTCCCGTGTTTCACCCTGGCACTATAGGTCAGGACGTCCGGTGTTTTTCCCTGGCACTATAGGTCACGACCCCCAGTGTTTCACCCTGGCACTATAGGTCAGGACCTCCAATGTTTCCCACTGGCATCATAGGTCAGGGCCTACAGTGTTTCACCTTGGTACTATAGGTCAGGACCTTCAGTGTTTCACCTTGGCACTATAGGTCATGACCTCCAGTGCTTCTCCCTGGCACTATAGGTCAGGACCTCCAGTGTTTCACACTGGCACTATAGGTCTGGACCTCCAGTGTTTCACCCTGGCACTATAAGTCAGAACCTCCAATGTTTCACTCTGGAACTATAGGTCAGGACCTCCAGTGTTTCACCCTGACACTATAGGTCACAACCTCCAGTGTTTCACTCTGGCCCTATAAGTCAGGACCTCCCGTGTTTCACCCTGGCACTATAGGTCACGACCTCCAGTGTTCCACTCTGGCACTATAGGAAAGGATCTCCAGTGCTAACCCTGGCACAATAGGTCAAGACCTCCAGTGTTTCACTCTGGCACTAGAGATCAGAACCTAGAGTGTTCCATCCTGGCACTATAGGTCACCACCTCCAGTGTTCCATCCTGGCCCTATTGGTCAGCACCTCAAATGTTTCACACTGGCACTAGACATCAGGACCTCCTTTGTTTCATCCTGGCAGTATAGGTCAGGACCTCCAGTGTTCCATCCTGGCACTATAGGTCAGGACCTTCAGAGTTTCACACTGGAACTATAGGACAGGACCTCTAGTGATTCACCCTTACACTATAGGTCAGGACCTCCAGTGTTTCACTCTGGCACTATAGGTCAGGACCTCCAGTGTTTCACCCTGGCACTATAAGACAGGACCTCTAGTGCTTCACCCTTACACTATAGGTAACGACCTCCAGTGTTTACCCTGGCACTATAGGTCAGGGCCACCAGTGTTTCACTTTGGCACTATAGGTTAGGAACTCCAGTGTTTCACCCTGGCACCATAGGTCAGGACCTCCAATGCTTCACATTGGCACTAGAGATCAGAACCTCCAGTGTTTCACCCTGGCACCATAGGTCAGGACCTCCAATGCTTCACTCTGTAACTATAGGCAGGACCTCCAGTGTTTCACCCTGGCACTATAGATGAGAACATCCAGTGTTTCACCCTGGCACTATTGGACAGTACCTCCAATGTTTCAAACCGGCACCATAGGTCAGGACTTCCAGTGTTTCACCCTGGCATTATAGGTCAGGACCTCCAATGTTTCACCCTAGCACAATAGGTCAGGACCTCCAATGTTTCACTCTGGCACTGTAGGTCAGGACCTCCAGTGTTTCACACTGGCACTATAGGTCAGGAAATCCAGTGTTTCACCTTGGTACTATAGGTCAGGACCTCCAGTGTTTCACCGTGGCCCTATAGGTCAGTACCTCCAGTGTTTCACCCTGGCACTATAGGTCAGGACCTCCAGTGTTTCACCCAAGCACTAAACGTCAGGACCTCCAGTGTTTCACCCGGGCAGTATAGGACAGGACCTCCAGTGTATCACTCTGGAAATATAGGTCAAGACCTCCAATGTTTCACTCTGGCACTAGAGGTAACGACCTCCAGTGTTTCACCCTGGCACTATAAGTCAGGACCTCCAATGTTTCCCCGTGCACTATAGGTCAGGACCTCCAGTGGTTCACCCTGGCACTATAGGTCAGGACCTCCAGTGTTTCACCCTGGTACTAGAGGTCAGGACCTCCTGTGTTTCACACTGGCACAATAGGTCAGGACCTTCAGTGTTTCACTCTGGCACTATAATGACAGGACCTGCAGTTTTACACCCTGGCACTATAGGTCAGGACCTGTAGTGTTTCACCCAGGCACTATAGGTCAGGAGCTCCAGTGTTTCACTCTGGCACTTTAGGACAGGACTTCCAGTGTTTCACCCTGGCACTATAGGTCACGACCTCCAGTGTTTCACCCTGGTACTATAGGTGAGGACCTCCCGTGTTTTACCCTGGCACTATAGGTCACAACCTCCATTATTTCACCCCCGCACTATAGGTCAGGACCTCCAGTGTTTAACCCTGGCACTATAGGTCAGGACCTACAGTGTGGCACCCTGGCACTATAGGTCAGGATCTCCCGTGTTTCACCCTGGCACTATAGGTCAGGACCTCCAGTGTTTCACTCTGGCACTATAGGTCAGGACCTCAGTTTTTCACCCTGGCACTATAGGTCAGGACCTTCAGTGTTTCACTCTGGCACTATAGGTCAGGACCTCCAGTGTTTCACCCTGGCACTATAGGTCACGACCTCCAGTGTTCCACCCTGGCACTATAGTTCAGGACCTCCAATGATTCCCCATGCACTATAGGTCAGGACCTTCAGTGGTTCACCCTGGCACTATAGGTCAGGACCTCCAGTGTTTCGCGCTGGTACTAGAGGTCAGGACCTCCTGTGTTTCACACTGGCACAATAGGTCAAGACCTTCAGTGTTTCACTCTGGCACAATAATGTCAGGACCTTCAGTTTTACACCCTGGCACTATAGGTCAGGACCTTCAGTGTTTCACTCTGGCACTATAGGTCGGGACCACCAGTGTTTCACCCTGGCACTATAGGTCACGACCTCCAGTGTTTCACCCTGGCACTATAGGTCAGGACCTCCAGTGTTTCACCCTGGCACTATAGGTCACGACCTCCAGTGTTTCACCCTGGCACTATAAGGTCAGGACCTCCCTTGTTCACCCTGGGACCCTTATAGGTCAGGACCTCCCGTGTTTTACCCTGGCACTATAGGTCAAAACCTTCAGTATTTCACCCCTGCACTATAGGTCAGGACCTACAGTGTGTTACCTGGCACTATAGGTTACGAATTCCCGTGTTTCACCCTGGCACTATAGGTCAGGACTTCCAGTGTTTCACCCTGGCACTATAGGTCACGACCTGCCGTGTTTGATCCTGGCACTAGAGGTCAGGACCTCCAGTGTTTCACATTGGCACTATAGATGAGAACCTCCAGTGTTTCACCCTGGCACTATAGGTCAGGACCTGCAATGCTTCACTCTGTAACTATAAGCAGGACCTCCAGTGTTTCACCCTGGCACTATAGGACAGTACTTCCAATGTTTCAAACTGGCACCATAGGTCAGGACCTCCAGTGTTTCACCCTGGCATTATAGGTCAGGACCTCCAATGTTTCACCCTAGCACAATAGGTCAGGACCTCCAATGTTTCACTCTGGCACTGTAGGTCAGGACCTCCAGTGTTTCACACTGGCACTATAGGTCAGGAAATCCAGTGTTTCACCTTGGTACTATAGGTCTGGACCTCCAGTGTTTCACCCTGGCACTATAGGTCAGGACCTCCAGTGTTTCACCCAAGCACTAGCGTCAGGACCTCCAGTGTTTCACCGGGCACTATAGGACAGGACACTCCAGTGCTCTGGAAATATAGGTCAAGACCTCCAATGTTTCACTCTGGCACTAGAGGTAACGACCTCCAGTGTTTCACCCTGGCACTATAAGTCAGGACCTCCAATGTTTCCCCGTGCACTATAGGTCAGAACCTCCAGTGGTTCATCCTGGCACTATAGGTCAGGACCTCCAGTGTTTCACCCTGGTACTAGAGGTCAGGACCTCCTGTGTTTCACACTGGCACAATAGGTCAAGACCTTCAGTGTTTCACTCTGGCACTATAATGACAGGACCTGCAGTTTTACACCCTGACACTATAGGTCAGGACCTGTAGTGCTTCACCCAGGCACTATAGGTCAGGAGCTCCAGTGTTTCACTCTGGCACTATAGGTCAGGACTTCCAGTGTTTCACCCTGGCACTATAGGTCACGACCTCCAGTGTTTCACCCTGGTACTATAGGTGAGGACCTCCCGTGTTTTACCCTGGCACTATAGGTCACAACCTCCAGTATTTCACCCCCGCACTATAGGTCAGGACCTCCAGTGTTTAACCCTGGCACTATAGGTCAGGACCTACAGTGTGTCACCTTGGCACTATAGGTCAGGACCTCCCGTGTTTCACCCTGGCACTATAGGTCAGGACCTCCAGTGTTTCACCCTGGCACTATAGGTCAGGACCTCCAATGTTTCACTCTGGCACTATAGGTCAGGATCTACAGTGTTTCACCCTGGCACTATAGGTCAGGACCTACAGTGTATCACCCTGGCACTATAGGTCACGACCTCCCTTGTTTCACCCTGGGACTATAGGTGGCAGGGACCTCCGGTGTTTTACCCTGGCAATATAGGTGAGGAGCTCAGTGAACATCCTGGCACTATGGGTCAGGACCCCTCCAGTGTTTCACTCTGGCACAATGAGTGAGGAACTCAGTGTTTCATCCTGGCACTATATTACTGGACCTCCAGTGTTTCACATCAGCACCATAGGTCAGGACCTCCAGTGTTTCACCCTGGCACTATAGGTCAGGACCTCCAGTGTTTCCCCCTGGCACTATAGGTCAGAACATACAATGTTTCACTCTGGAACTATAGGTCAGAACCTCCCATGTTTCACCCTGGCACTATAGGTCACGACCTACAGTGTGTCACCCTGGTACTAGAGGTCAGGACCTCCCGTGTTTCA
>NW_024755748.1:0-13584 GCF_018991925.1 Homarus americanus
TACATCATAAATTGGTGGTTTAAAAAAAGCCCTCATTAGAGAAAGGTGAAGGAGCACACAGTGAACATACAGATTAATGTTTGCACGCGTAGATCATGTAAGTTGAGATGTTGAACACCAGACACGTAGTGTAGTAACTCCCTCACAGATGGCGTTATGAGGGGCCTGATGATGTAGCAGTTACCTCACAGATGGTGTTATGAGGAAATTCACATGATGATGCTGTAGCAAAACATTCACTACGTGTTGTCGTAGCATCTTGGGGACACCACGTGGTCGACATGACTCACTCATTCAAGTGGGTGAGGTGTGGTCCCAGGCCTCTCTATCGCGGAGTCTCAGGGGAAGTATAACTGGGTACCTGGGACCTCACTGTGTGAAGGTGGTTAGCTAGCTTGGGTAAGACTCAACTGCCGAGTTGTTTTTCACTGAGTTAAGCACTGTTCACCACTATTCATCACTGGTTCCATTCCTTTGCCAAATGAGATAGTACCTTATGGCAAGAACTTGTTGATAGTCGGCTGGGGAGGAGGGTTCAGGGGAGTGAGTTAGTATGGGCCAACATATAAATAATAATAATAATAATAATAATAATTAACGGTTTATTGAAAGAGCTTGGCAGCCAGAAGACTGAAAATATACAGTTACATATTTGGGGAATGGGTTACGAATTACAAATAATATACAAGTAACATGAGTGACACAAATAAGACATATAATAACTAGCTGGGGAAAAGCTCAAACTACAGTTCATTTCAACATAGTGACAGTGCAAGGAGTAGTGTTTACTGGGAGTGAGTACACTGATTTATTACAAGTTATCGATAATTTTTACAATGGTTGGGACTGGGCTGTTCTTATAGCGATCAGTTCGTGCACGTATGGGCTGGGCTGGATGGATGCGGTTGTGGTGTCGAAGAGCAATTCTCGGACTAGGGATCTCAGGTGGTAGTAGGAGCCGGTGGCGGGGATGGTGTAGAAGCTTCTTACCAAATTTGCAGATGAGGTCGTGGTGATGGTCAGTGAGAGTCTAAAGGGTCAGTGTGTTGAGCGCTTCTTGATATGTGGAGTAGGAAGGGTAGAGAATAATCTTGCATGGCCTCTTTTGCACTTTTTCGAGGTGTTTACGTTGTGTGGCATTTAGGGAGGAAGACCAGGTGGAGGAGGCATAGGTGAGCTTGGGAAGTATGGATGTTGTGTAAACACTGAGGAGCTCGTGTGCAGGACCACCGAGGGACTTGAGTCGGCGTAGGAGGTGGAGACGGAAACTGGAGGATTTGATAACTTCACTGACGTGTGGTTTCTAATTTAGTTTGTTGTCTATATGTATGTGTGTGTGTGTGTGTGTGTGTGTGTGTGTGTGTGTGTGTATACTACTGTACTTTTTAGATCCTCCTACGCAACCTAACCTATTATAGTTAAGTATAGTAGGCTATACACTATTTTGTTAGTATGTGTTATAAAATGAAATTGCATGTTATTATTATTAATATTATTATTATTAATATTATTATTATTATTATTATTAGTAGTAGTAGTAGTAGTAGTATTATTATTATTATTATTATTATTGTTATTATTATTACATGCTAATATAATACTAAGTTGCCCGCCAGATTTCCTCAGAGATGGGAGGAGCACATTGGCGGCGGTGTTGTTTATCCTCCGCCCGATTACTGATTCCTATTCACCGAGCCAGAGCTGGCGGGCGGCGTGTTATGTGCCACGTTTTGTTTCCCATTGGGCGTACCGCTCAGCTGGGGAGTAGGAGATTTCATAAAAAGAAAGTTTGAGTGGAGAGCACACCTTTTCCTTCACATACAGTTATCTTAGACCATCTACTAGTATAATAGTTTGCACAAAAATACTCTACACTCTTTCTAGGTTGTTGCTATTTTTTTTTTTTTTTTTTTTGACTTCTCATCAGATTGTGCATTCAACTAATATACACTATTAGTGTGTTTATTATTATGTTTTATAGTATTATTTCGTATAATATTGGGTAACACAATTAGAGTCACTAGTATAGTATATTATTGGGGTTTATAGCAGTTTGTGGTCTAATAGTATCATGCTTTATGAGTGGTGTTCTATGTAGTGATGATTAGGCAATAAAATATGCTTTGGGGGTTTATAGCAGTTTTTGTGGTCTACTAGTATCATGCTTTATGGGTGGTGTTCTCTGTAGTGATGATTAGGCCATAAAATATGCTTTTGGTTTATTGCTAACAAAATATACTTTGCTCTACCGCTGTAGTGCAAAACATGGTGAAACTTACATACACCGTTAATAAAGTATTGATGGAAGAAGAAGAAGAAGAAGAAGAAGAAGAAGAAGAAGAAGAAGAAGAAGAAGAAGAAGAAGAAGAAGAAGAAGAAGAAGAAGAAGAAGAAGAAGAAGAAGAAGAAGAAGAAGAAGAAGAAGAAGAAGAAGAAGAAGAAGTAAGAGGAAGAAGTGTGGAGGGAATGAACAGTGAGACAATGTAAAGCCTCCGGGATGGCGGCAGCGTTTCTGTTATTAATATATAATAAGACAATAGGAAAATATGTTGTTGTCTCTACCTGTATTATTACCTTTGCGATAGCATGGTTCAATTTTGGGAGGACATAGGAAGGAGCAGGAGGTTAGGAAGGAGCAGGAGGTTAGGAAGGGATTTGTAGTGGGAGAGATAGTGTCTGTGATCCTCAGGTCACCACTCCTCGGATTGTGTCAGTTCAAGTTTAGAAGCTCCAACAACTTTCCCTGAATACGAATTGGCAACCTTTCGATTTACAACAGGTACCTACTTACTGCTACAGTAGGTAGGTGAACAGGGACCAAGGGGGCTAGGAAGAGTGTCCAAACAACTTGCTCCTGCCTGCCTGTGTGATGTAGTCGTGGCCAGAATTAGGTTAGGATACAGACACATCTGGCTAGTTAGTAACGCTGTACCCATACCGGAACTCTCAGCATGTAAACTTGGTGATACACCTTTAAAGCACTACTATATTATTGAATGGGACACTGTCAAAGACTTCAGGCCACCTCACTTATTGTATCTTGAACTATGTCATTACTTCATTGAGGACATTACATTCTTGCTCTTTATCCCAAATTGGCTAGCCCACACTGGTAAATGTGTACTGTACTGTCAATGAATCTGATGTATTTCTTTGTGTATGAACCTGACTGAAAATAAGGTCGCCTCCCTGGCTGCTGCTGCTGCTAAAGCTGCTTCTGCTTCTGCTTCTGCGCCCTTCTAAGTCCCGTTTAAGTCCCCCGCCCCAGGCCCCCACAACCGCCCTTCACATCTACACCATTCTAAAACAATTTCACTCAATTCCCACAATACTATGCTAATTACACGTAAAATAGAGTGTTATCCTGCAAAACGTTGATGTCGTATATTTCTCTCTTTAAGTGATATCCTGTGGCTCGGAAAGGAGCCTGTTTGGTTAGGTTGTCTTGTGTGAACGAACCTTGGGTTCTTATTTCTTCTCTGTCTTCTTGGGGAGGAGCACAGCTTGGATGTTAGGAAGGACACCCCCTTGGGCAATGGTGACTCCAGACAGGAGCTTGTTCAGCTCCTCGTCATTGCGAATGGCAAGCTGAAGATGACGCGGGATAATGCGGGTCTTCTTGTTGTCGCGGGCGGCGTTACCGGCCAGCTCGAGCACTTCTGCTGCCAGGTACTCCATGACGGCTGCAAGGTACACAGGTGCACCTGCACCAACACGCTCAGCATAGTTGCCTTTACGCAAGAGACGGTGATAGGAGTTAAATTTCCGCCCGCCACCTTGGTCTTTTATACCAAGCTCAGGATCAGGCCAGGTGGCCGTCTCGCGGACCCAACCAATGTAAGAGAGCCGTAGCTGCAGCCAGTCTGATCCTGAGCGGCCCGCTCGGTATATAAGGAAAAGTTAGTCGGGCCAGATTTCAATTCTCTCGCTCCGCGCCACGAGTAACTGTGCCGCCATGCCTCCCAAAACTTCCGGAAAGGCTGCCAAGAAGGCTGGAAAGGCCCAGAAGGCCATTGCCAAGGGTGACAAGAAGAAGAAGCGCAGGAGGAAGGAAAGCTACAGCATCTACATCTACAAGGTACTGAAGCAAGTGCACCCCGACACAGGAGTCTCCTCCAAAGCTATGTCCATCATGAACTCTTTCGTGAACGACATCTTCGAGCGCATCGCTGCCGAAGCTTCCCGCCTGGCGCCCTACAACAAACGCTCCACCATTACAAGTCGGGAAATCCAGACAGCTGTCCGACTCTTGCTGCCCGGTGAACTGGCCAAGCATGCCGTGTCTGAGGGCACCAAGGCTGTCACCAAGTACACCTCTTCCAAGTAAGAGGTTACTTGTGCACAATAAACACGCCATCCCACTACTACAACTTAATCGGCTCCATCGGAGCCACAGTTACATGTTAAAGAGACAGTTACCGACAGTGATGTATTGAGAGGGAAATAATAAAAAAATTATAATAATCTGCATTCTCTATTGGCGTAGAAACAGGACTAAATCGAAACATAATAAATAAATAAATAAATAAATTCTGCGTGGAGTAGTTTCACACCCACTGCAAAGTGACATACCTGGAGTGTGTTTGGGCTTCATTTCTTGTTTGCAGCACGCCTATTTCATGTAAACAATTTATTTTATTTTATTTTATTTTATCTTAGTTATTTATTTATTTATTTATTTATTGTTTATATCTTTATTTGTTACTAGCTCTTGTTTGTTGCACCCACCTCCCGAATTGATGACCTACTATACAATCGTGCCTGCACGAATGTTACCAACTTACCGTTAGGCGATTTGGGTAACCGAAATTAACGCTCTCCTACCACCAACCATTTCGATTGTCAAGAAAATTATCTTCAGAACAGTTCTTTGGCCCTGAGAAGGGCCGAGTTATAGATGTCTGGTAGGTTTTGTTGTGCTTTTGGTTTTTCCCCAAGGAAGAGGACTTAAGCACGCTCTCCGCGGATGCGCCGGGCCAGCTGGATGTCCTTGGGCATGATGGTAACGCGCTTGGCGTGAATGGCACACAGGTTGGTGTCCTCGAAAAGACCCACCAGGTAAGCCTCAGAGGCTTCCTGCAGAGCCATGACGGCAGACGACTGGAAGCGCAGGTCAGTCTTGAAATCCTGGGCGATCTCACGCACCAGGCGCTGGAAGGGCAGCTTCCTGATGAGTAGCTCTGTGCTCTTCTGGTAACGACGGATCTCACGAAGGGCGACGGTTCCGGGCCTGTAACGATGGGGCTTCTTGGCACCACCGGTGGCTGGGGCGGACTTGCGAGCTGCCTTGGTGGCAAGCTGCTTCCGTGGAGCCTTGCCTCCAGTGGACTTGCGGGCAGTCTGTTTAGTACGGGCCATCTCGACGACAAAATAGTAAATACGGGCGGCCTGGCAGGCGGGCGGGCTTATATACAGACATTCTCCACCTCAGTGGCCACCTCATTGGCCACGAGTGCCGCATGCGTCATCCGCAAGCTACGCCCCACCTCCAAGAGGGAGGGACGGCCTTGGATGAACGATACTACCGCTGCGTCCACAGCACGCCACCTACTCCCACCAAACCGTGGGCGAAGCCACACCAGGACCACCTGTAGTAGCAACCACAACAACATGACTGGACGAGGCAAAGGCGGCAAGGGACTTGGAAAGGGTGGCGCCAAGCGTCATCGTAAGGTGCTTCGTGACAACATCCGGGGTATCACCAAGCCCGCCATTCGTCGTCTAGCTCGGCGTGGAGGTGTTAAACGTATATCCGGCCTCATCTACGAGGAGACCCGCGGCGTCCTCAAGGTGTTTCTGGAGAACGTCATCCGTGACGCCGTCACCTACACCGAGCACGCAAAAAGGAAGACCGTCACCGCCATGGATGTGGTGTATGCCCTGAAACGGCAGGGCCGCACCCTTTATGGTTTTGGTGGTTAATCAACCTGATGGACGGGCGCACACCACCACCACCACCACCACCACCACGACAAACAAATATACGGACCTAATTTTAGGTCCACATTTAAATCACAAAAGAGTTGGTTAGACACTGAGTAAATCGTTGAAAATATATCCAATAACATGATCCTCTCTAATTCTGGACTTGTGGTATGAGTATAGGTTGTGCGTGAACGTGTTGGAACCACTTCCTAATAATTGTCAGTCAGTCAGTCAACATTCACCTAACCTCCAGGTACCTCACCTAACTTCCTGTAGCGTCACCGAACCTCACGAAATGTAACCCAATGTAGTTTATAATCTATCCTAACATGACATAACATAACCACGCACTATATTACTTCAGTAAGAGTAATGAGTTTTAATACACAAAGTTGCAGTTATCATTCATTCATACATACATACATACATACATACATACATACATACATACATACATAACATGCTAGTGGCAGGGGGGGATTGAAGTGAATTTTAGGAGGATAGAATAGGTGCAGTGGCTAAACAGCGCTTGCGTGAGGGACTTTAAGCAGCAACTCGCCTGGATGCGGCAGGATAGAGTCAGGTCAAGCGTCCGGTGCATGTTGGGTTCCGCCATGGTTTCTCAGTGTTTGGTCGGCTTGATTGTGTGTGTTGTTTTCTTGTTTGGAGGAAATGTCTTGGTATTCTTCTTCTTAGCTTGAAGTTGATTTTCTTCTAACTCTTCTCCTCTTGTTGTTCGTCTTCCTCGTGTCTGCTATCATTCTGTAAAGACTCTCTATATGTATGTAGGTATGAGTGAGTAACAGTTGCCGGTTACAGTGATACTTCATATTCGCTGGTGTTGTACTGTATGGCTTCGGTATTTCTTAATATACAAACGGCACCGTTAGGGGATTGAGGTATTTAAAAACCAGCCTGCATTACTTATATATAGAAATAAATAATGTGGCTTGGACAATAATGACGACTACTCTCTCCTACCTTCCCCAAACAAGGGCTTTTCGAAAGTATACATTGGACACAAATGACTTAGTACATCATAAATTGGTGGTTTAACAAAAGCCCTCATTAGAGAAAGGTGAAGGAGCACACAGTGAACATACAGATTAATGTTTGCATGCGTAGATCATGTAAGGTGAGATGTTGAACACCAGACACGTAGTGTAGTAACTCCCTCACAGATGGCGTTATGAGGGGCCTGATGATGTAGCAGTTACCTCACAGATGGTGTTATGAGGAAATTCACATGATGATGCTGTAGCAAAACATTCACTACGTGTTGTCGTAGCATCTTGGGGACACCACGTGGTCGACATGACTCACTCATTCAAGTGGGTGAGGTGTGGTCCCAGGCCTCTCTATCGTGGAGTCTCAGGGGAAGTATAACTGGGTACCTGGGACCTCACTGTGTGAAGGTGGTTAGCTAGCTTGGGTAAGACTCAACTGCCGAGTTGTTTTTCACTGAGTTAAGCACTGTTCACCACTATTCATCACTGGTTCCATTCCTTGGCCAAATGAGATAGTACCTTATGGCAAGAACTTGTTGATAGTCCGCTGGGGAGGAGGGTTCAGGGGAGTGAGTTGGTATGGGCCAACATATAAATAATAATAATAATAATAATAATAATTAACGGTTTATTGAAAGAGCTTGGCAGCCAGAAGACTGAAAATATACAGTTACATATTTGGGGAATGGGTTACGAATTACAAATAATATACAAGTAACATGAGTGACACAAATAAGACATATAATAACTAGCTGGGGAAAAGCTCAAACTACAGTTCATTTCAACATAGTGACAGTGCAAGGAGTAGTGTTTACTGGGAGTGAGTACACTGATTTATTACAAGTTATCGATAATTTTTACAATGGTTGGGACTGGGCTGTTCTTATAGCGATCAGTTCGTGCACGTATGGGCTGGGCTGGATGCGGTTGTGGTGTCGAAGAGCAATTCTCGGACTAGGGATCTCAGGTGGTAGTAGGAGCCGGTGTCGGGGATGGTGTAGAAGCTTCTTACCAAATTTGCAGATGAGGTCGTGGTGATGGTCAGTGAGAGTCTAAAGGGTCAGTGTGTTGAGCGCTTCTTGATATGTGGAGTAGGAAGGGTAGAGAATAATCTTGCATGGCCTCTTTTGCACTTTTTCGAGGTGTTTACGTTGTGTGGCATTTAGGGAGGAAGACCAGGTGGAGGAGGCATAGGTGAGCTTGGGAAGTATGAATGTTGTGTAAACACTGAGGAGCTCGTGTGCAGGACCACCGAGGGACTTGAGTCGGCGTAGGAGGTGGAGACGGAAACTGGAGGATTTGATAACTTCACTGACGTGTGGTTTCTAATTTAGTTTGTTGTCTATATGTATGTGTGTGTGTGTGTGTGTGTGTGTGTGTGTATACTACTGTACTTTTTAGATCCTCCTACGCAACCTAACCTATTATAGTTAAGTATAGTAGGCTATACACTATTTTGTTAGTATGTGTTATAAAATGAAATTGCATGTTATTATTATTAATATTATTATTATTAATATTATTATTATTATTATTATTATTAGTAGTAGTAGTATTATTATTATTATTATTATTTATTATTATTACATGCTAATATAATACTAAGTTGCCCGCCAGATTTCCTCAGAGATGGGAGGAGCACATTGGCGGCGGTGTTGTTTATACTCCGCCCGATTACTGATTCCTATTCACCGAGCCAGAGCTGGCGGGCGGCGTGTTATGTGCCACGTTTTGTTTCCCATTGGGCGTACCGCTCAGCTGGGGAGTAGGAGATTTCATAAAAAGAAAGTTTGAGTGGAGAGCACACCTTTTCCTTCACATACAGTTATCTTAGACCATCTACTAGTATAATAGTTTGCACAAAAATACTCTACACTCTTTCTAGGTTGTTGCTATTTTTTTTTTTTTTTTTTTTGACTTCTCATCAGATTGTGCATTCAACTAATATACACTATTAGTGTGTTTATTATTATGTTTTATAGTATTATTTCGTATAATATTGGGTAACACAATTAGAGTCACTAGTATAGTATATTATTGGGGTTTATAGCAGTTTGTGGTCTAATAGTATCATGCTTTATGAGTGGTGTTCTATGTAGTGATGATTAGGCAATAAAATATGCTTTGGGGGTTTATAGCAGTTTTTGTGGTCTACTAGTATCATGCTTTATGGGTGGTGTTCTATGTAGTGATGATTAGGCCATAAAATATGCTTTTGGTTTATTGCTAACAAAATATACTTTGCTCTACCGCTGTAGTGCAAAACATGGTGAAACTTACATACACCGTTAATAAAGTATTGATGGAAGAAGAAGAAGAAGAAGAAGAAGAAGAAGAAGAAGAAGAAGAAGAAGAAGAAGAAGAAGAAGAAGAAGAAGAAGAAGAAGAAGAAGAAGAAGAAGAAGAAGAAGAAGAAGAAGAAGAAGAAGAAGAAGAAGAAGAAGAAGAAGAAGAAGAAGTAAGAGGAAGAATTGTGGAGGGAATGAACAGTGAGACAATGTAAAGCCTCCGGGATGGCGGCAGCGTTTCTGTTATTAATATATAATAAGACAATAGGAAAATATGTTGTTGTCTCTACCTGTATTATTACCTTTGCGATAGCATGGTTCAATTTTGGGAGGACATAGGAAGGAGCAGGAGGTTAGGAAGGGATTTGTAGTGGGAGAGATAGTGTCTGTGATCCTCGGGTCACCACTCCTCGGATTGTGTCAGTTCAAGTTTAGAAGCTCCAACAACTTTCCCTGAATACGAATTGGCAACCTTTCGATTTACAACAGGTACCTACTTACTGCTACAGTAGGTAGGTGAACAGGGACCAAGGGGGCTAGGAAGAGTGTCCAAACAACTTGCTCCTGCCTGCCTGTGTGATGTAGTCGTGGCCAGAATTAGGTTAGGATACAGACACATCTGGCTAGTTAGTAACGCTGTACCCATACCGGAACACTCAGCATGTAAACTTGGTGATACACCTTTAAAGCACTACTATATTATTGAATGGGACACTGTCAAAGACTTCAGGCCACCTCACTTATTGTATCTTGAACTATGTCATTACTTCATTGAGGACATTACATTCTTGCTCTTTATCCCAAATTGGCTAGCCCACACTGGTAAATGTGTACTGTACTGTCAATGAATCTGATGTATTTCTTTGTGTATGAACCTGACTGAAAATAAGGTCGCCTCCCTGGCTGCTGCTGCTGCTAAAGCTGCTTCTGCTTCTGCTTCTGCGCCCTTCTAAGTCCCGTTTAAGTCCCCCACCCCAGGCCCCCACAACCGCCCTTCACATCTACACCATTCTAAAACAATTTCACTCAATTCCCACAATACTATGCTAATTACACGTAAAATAGAGTGTTATCCTGCAAAACGTTGATGTCGTATATTTCTCTCTTTAAGTGATATCCTGTGGCTCCGAAAGGAGCCTGTTTGGTTAGGTTGTCTTGTGTGAACGAACCTTGGGTTCTTATTTCTTCTCTGTCTTCTTGGGGAGGAGCACAGCTTGGATGTTAGGAAGGACACCCCCTTGGGCAATGGTGACTCCAGATAGGAGCTTGTTCAGCTCCTCGTCATTGCGAATGGCAAGCTGAAGATGACGCGGGATAATGCGGGTCTTCTTGTTGTCGCGGGCGGCGTTACCGGCAACTGTTACTCACTCATACCTACATACATATAGAGAGTCTTTACAGAATGATAGCAGACACGAGGAAGACGAACAACAAGAGGAGAAGAGTTAGAAGAAAATCAACTTCAAGCTAAGAAGAAGAATACCAAGACATTTCCTCCAAACAAGAAAACAACACACACAATCAAGCCGACCAAACACTGAGAAACCATGGCGGAACCCAACATGCACCGGACGCTTGACCTGACTCTATCCTGCCGCATCCAGGCGAGTTGCTGCTTAAAGTCCCTCACGCAAGCGCTGTTTAGCCACTGCACCTATTCTATCCTCCTAAAATTCACTTCAATCCCCCCCTGCCACTAGCATGTTATGTATGTATGTATGTATGTATGTATGAATGAATGATAACTGCAACTTTGTGTATTAAAACTCATTACTCTTACCGAAGTAATATAGTGCGTGGTTATGTTATGTCATGTTAGGATAGATTATAAACTACATTGGGTTACATTTCGTGAGGTTCGGTGACGCTACAGGAAGTTAGGTGAGGTACCTGGAGGTTAGGTGAATGTTGACTGACTGACTGACAATTATTAGGAAGTGGTTCCAACACGTTCACACACAACCTATACTCATACCACAAGTCCAGAATTAGAGAGGATCATGTTATTGGATATATTTTCAACGATTTACTCAGTGTCTAACCAACTCTTTTGCGATTTAAATGTGGACCTAAAATTAGGTCCGTATATTTGTTTGTCGTGGTGGTGGTGGTGGTGGTGGTGGTGTGCGCCCGTCCATCAGGTTGATTAACCACCAAAACCATAAAGGGTGCGGCCCTGCCGTTTCAGGGCATACACCACATCCATGGCGGTGACGGTCTTCCTTTTTGCGTGCTCGGTGTAGGTGACGGCGTCACGGATGACGTTCTCCAGAAACACCTTGAGGACGCCGCGGGTCTCCTCGTAGATGAGGCCGGATATACGTTTAACACCTCCACGCCGAGCTAGGCGACGAATGGCGGGCTTGGTGATACCCTGGATGTTGTCACGAAGCACCTTACGATGACGCTTGGCGCCACCCTTTCCAAGTCCCTTGCCGCCTTTGCCTCGTCCAGTCATGTTGTTGTGGTTGCTACTACAGGTGGTCCTGGTGTGGCTTCGCCGAATCGAATCGAAAAATGCTAGTGACAGGGGGGAAGGAGGTTCAGGAGAAGAATAAAGGGAGGATTGAAGTGAATTTTAGGAGGAGAGAACAGATGCAGTGGCTAAACACCGCTTGCGTGAGGGATTATAAGATGGGGGCAGCAGCAACAACCCGGCTGGACGCGGCAGGGAGGCGACAAGACAAGGCCAGGCTAGCGTCAGGTCAAGCGTCAGGTCAAGCGTCAGGTCAAGCGTCAGGTCAGGCGTCAGGTGCGTGTTGGGTTGGGCAATGGATGTTCAGTGCTTGGTCGGCTTGATTGTGTTTTGGTTTCTTGTGTGGAGGGGATGTCTTGGTCTTCTTAGCTTGATGTCGATTTTCTTCTCTCTCTCCTTCTCTTCTTGCTCTCTTGAATTGTCCATTCGTTTGTGTTTGGGTCTTCTTCTTCGTCTTCCTCGTATTTTAAGTCCTCATAGGTGTGGAAGAATTCAGAGAGGGAGAGGTTGACCACGTGGGCTTCAGCACCACTGGCCGCGTGGGCTTCAGCACCACGGGCCACGTGGTGTTCTTGGTTCTGTGTGGTGGGCTGCTTCTGTTGAGTTTTCTTATCTTGGTTTTTCTTTACTGCTGGTTTTTTCTTTTCTTGGGAGCGTACAGCAAGGAGGGCCTCTTTGTAGCTCAGTTTTTTCTCAAGACGAGCCTTGGCTACCCTGCATTCCTCCTTCCATCTGGGGCAGGTCCGGTCGGCGGAGGAGTGTGGGCCACCACAGGCAACGCATTTTTTCTCTGTGTTGGGGCAGGCCGTGTAGCGGTGTCCAGGGCTGCCACACATGGAGCAGGTGTCTTCCTGCGCCTCACACTTGTTTACAGTGTGTCCATAGTGCTGGCATTTGTAACACCGTTTCGGTCTGCAGTAGGGCTTGACTGGCATAGTTACCCACGCCAGTTGAGCTTCCTTGGGTAGGGTGGAGTGGTGTCCGATGAGGGCAGTGGTGTCGGACAGCTTCTTCACAACTTGGAGCTGCTGCTCCTTGAGGAGCTCACTCAGCTCTGCTTTGTCCATGTGGGCAATTTCGGCGTGGGAGATTACACCCAGCTTCAAGTTGTCCCACATGAAGGCAAACATTTTAAAAGGAATGCCGTTGATGTCTGGGATCTCCGCGAGTTGAGCGGGCATGCCCATCTCGGCGAAGGTGATCTTGATGTCACCATGGGGCTTTAGGCGTTCTACCTTGGTGACCCCCACGATCCCATTAGCTTCGAAAAACTTCTGGAGAACTAGGAGGTTTAGTTTCTTGGGGCAGGTCGGCGTGTCCGGACGTATCCGCGCCACGTTAACAAACTCGTATCCGTTCATGGTGAGGGAGAGAGAGTGGCTTCGCCGAATCGAATCGAAAAATGCTAGTGACAGGGGGGAAGGAGGTTCAGGAGAAGAATAAAGGGAGGATTGAAGTGAATTTTAGGAGGAGAGAACAGATGCAGTGGCTAAACACCGCTTGCGTGAGGGATTATAAGATGGGGGCAGCAGCAACAACCCGGCTGGACGCGGCAGGGAGGCGACAAGACAAGGCCAGGCTAGCGTCAGGTCAAGCGTCAGGTCTAGCGTCAGGTCAAGCGTCAGGTGCGTGTTGGGTTGGGCAATGGATGTTCAGTGCTTGGTCGGCTTGATGTGTTTTGGTTTCTTGTGTGGAGGGGATGTCTTGGTCTTCTTAGCTTGATGTCGATTTTCTTCTCACTCTCCTCCTCTTCTTGCTCTCTTGAATTGTCCATTCGTTTGTGTTTGGGTCTTCTTGTTCGTCTTCCTCCTCGTATTTTAAGTCCTCATAGGTGTGGAAGAATTCAGAGAGGGAGCGGTTGACCACGTGGGCTTCAGCACCACTGGCC
>NW_024755749.1:0-9095 GCF_018991925.1 Homarus americanus
GATCTGGGGGACTTTGTTATACTCGATCAGGGTTCTTTGTTATTCTTGATCAGGGGACTTTGTTATACTCGACGAGGGGCCTTTGTTGTACTCAATCAGGGGACTTTGATATTCTTGATCAAGGGACTTTGTTATACTCGACCAGGGGCCTTTGTTGTACTCAATCTGGGGACTTTGTTATACTCGATGAGGGGCCTTTGTTATACTCGATGAGGAGCCTTTGTTACACTCGATCAGGGGACTTTGTTATACTCGATAAGGGGGCTTTGTTATACTCGATCAGGGGGCTTTCTTATACTTTATCAGGGGTCTTTCTTATACTCGATCAGTGGACTTTGTTATACTCGATCAGGGGACTTTTATATACTCGATCATTGGACTTTGCTATACTCGATCAGGGAACTTTGTTATACTCTATCAGGGCACTTTGTTATTCTCGATCAGGCGACTTTCTTATACTCGATGAGGGGACTTTTTATACTCGATCAGTGGACTTTGTTATACTCGATCAGGGGACTTTAATATACTCGATCAGGGGACTTTCCTATACTCGATCAGGGGGCTTTGTTATACTCTATCAGGGGACGTTGTTATACTTGATCAGGGGACTTAGTTATACTCGATGAGGGGCCTTTGTTATACCTTTTGACCAGGGACCTTTTGTTATACCGATGAGGAGCCTTTGTCGCGCTTCCGGATCAGGGGACTTTGTTATACCCGGGATCAGGGGACTTTTTATTATACTCGATCAGGGAACTTTGTTATACTCGGTGAGGGGCCTTTGTTATACTCGATCAGGGGCCTTTCTTTTGCTCGATCTGGTGACTTTGTTATACTCGATCAGGAGCCTTTGTTATACTCGATCTGGGGACTTTGTTATACTCGATCAGGTGACTTTGTTGTACTCGATGAGGGGGCTTTGTTGTACTCGATGAGGGGCCATTGTTATACTCGATCAGGGGACTTTGTTATACTCGATAAGGGGACTTTGTTATACTCGATGAGGGGGCTTTGTTATGCTTGATCAGGGTACTTTGTTATACTCGATCAGGGGACTTTCTTATGCTCGATCAAGGGGCTTTGTTATACTCAACCATTGGACTTTGTTATACTCGTTCAGGGGACTTTGTTACACTTGATCAGGGGACTTTGTTGTACTCGATCAGGGGACTTTGTTATACTCGATGAGGGGACGTTATTATTCTCGATCAGGGGCCTTTGTTATACTCGATCAGGGGAGTTTGTTATACTCGATCAAGGGAGTTTGTTATACTCGATCAGGGGCCTTTGATATACTCGATGAGGAGCCTTTGTTATATTCGATCAGGGGACTTTGTTATACTCGAACAGGAGACTTTGTTGTACTCGATCAGGGGACTTTGTTATACTCGATGAGGGGCCTTTGTTATACTTGATCAGGGGACTTTGTTATACTCGATAAGGGACTTTACAGTGGTCGATGAGGGGCTTTTGTTATGCTTGGATCAAGGACTTTGTTATACTCGATCAGGGCCTTTGTTATACCAGATCAGGGGCCTTTTGTTATACTCGATGAGGAGCCTTGCTATACCGATCAGGGGACTTTGTTATAAGTCGACTAGGGACTTTGTTGTACCCATCAGGGGCTTTGTTGTACCGGCGAGGGCCATTGTTATACCCGTGATCAGGATTTTGTTATTCTCGATAAGGGACTTTGTTATATTCGATGAGGGGGCTAAGCGTTTGGATCAGGGGACTTTGTTATACTCGATCAGGGGAGTTTGTTATACTCGATCACTACCCTTGTTATACTCGATCAGTGGACTTTGTTATACTCGATGAGGGGCCTTTGTTTTACTCTATCAGATGACTTTGTTATACTGGATCTGGGGACTTTGTTATACTCGATCAGGGTTCTTTGTTATACTCGATCAGGGGACTTTGTTATACTCGATCAGTGGGCTTTGTTATACTCGATCAGGGGACTTTGTTATACTCTATCAGGCCACTTTGTTATACTCGATCAGGTATCTTTGTTATACTCGTTCAGGGGGCTTTGTTATACTCGGTCAGGTGACTTTGTTATACTCGATTAGGGGACTTTGTTATTCTCGATCAGGCGACTTTCTTATACTCGATGAGGGGACTTTTTATACTCGATCAGTGGACTTTGTTGTACTCGATCAGGGGACGTTGTTATACTCGATCGGGGGACGTTGTTTTACTTGATCAGGGGACTTTGTTATACTCGATGAGGGGCCTTTGTTATACTCGATCAGGGGACTTTGTTATACTCGATCAGGGGACTTCGTTATACTCGATCAGGGGACGTTATTATAGTCGATCAGGGGACTTTGTTGTACTCAATGAGGGGCCTTTGTTATACTCGATCAAGGGAATTTGTTATACTCGATCAATGGACTTTGTTATACTCGATCTGGGGCCTTTGTTATACTCGATTAGGGGACTTTGTTATACTCGATGAGGGGACTTTGTTATACTCGATCAGTGGGCTTTGTTATACTCGATGAGAGGCCTTTGTTATACTCGATGAGGAGCCTTTGTTATACTGGATGAGGGGACATTGTTATACTCGATGAGGGGCCTTTGTTATACTCGATCAGGGGATTTTGTTATACTCGATCAGGGGACTTTGTTGTACTTCATCAGGGGCTTTGTTATACTTGATCAGGGGTCTTTGTTATACTCGATCAGTGGACTTTGTTATACTCGATCAGGGGACTTTAATATACTCGATCATTGGACTTTGCAATACTCAATGAGGGGGCTTTGTTATGGTTGATCAGGGGACTTTGTTATACTCGATCAGGGGACTTTTTTATGCTCGATCAAGGGGCTTTGTTATACTCGATCAGTGAACTTTGTTATACTCGATCAGGGGCCTTTGTTTTACTCTATCAGGTGACTTTGTTATACTGGATCTGGGGACTTTGTTATGCTCGATCAGGGTTCTTTGTTATTCTTGATCAGGGGACTTTGTTATACTCGACCAGGGGCCTTTGTTGTACTCAATCAGGGGTCTTTGTTATACTCGATGAGGGGCCTTTGTTATACTCGATCGGGGAATTTGTTATACTCGATCAGGGGACTTTGTAATACTCAATTAGGGGCCTTTGTTGTACTCAATCAGGGGTCTTTGTTATACTCGATGAGGGGCCTTTGTTATACTCGATGGGAAGCCTTTGTTACACTCGATCAGGGGACTTTGTTATACTCAATTAGGGGCCTTTGTTATACCCGATCAGACTTTTGTTATTCTCGATCAAGGGACTTTGTTATAGTCGATCAGGGGACTTTGTTGTACTCGATCAGGGGGCTTTGTTGTACTCGATGAGGGGCCATTGTTATACTTGATCAGGGGCTTTGTTATACTCGATATGGGGACTTTGTTATATTCGATGAGGAGGCTTTGTTATGCTTGATCATGGGACTTTGTTATACTCGATCAGGGGCCTTTGTTATACTCGATCAGGGGCCTTTGTTATACTCGATGAGGAGCCTTTGTTATACTCGATCAGGGGACTTTGTTATAGTCGATCAGGGGACTTTGTTGTACTCGATCAGGGGACTTTGTTGTACTCGATGAGGGGCCATTGTTATACTCGATCAGGGGACTTTGTTATTCTCGATAAAGAGACTTTGTTATATTCGATGAGGGGGCTTTGTTATGCTTGATCAGGGGACTTTGTTATACTCGATCAAGGGACTTTGTTATACTCGATCAATGGACTTTGTTATACTTGATCAGTGGACTTTGTTATACTCGATGAGGGGCCTTTGTTTTACTCTATCAGATGATATTGTTATACTGGATTCAAAATTTTGGTTATACTGATCAGGTTCTTGTTATACTCTGGATCAGGGACTCGGTTATACTCTCGATCAGGGGACCTTTGTTATACTCGATGAGGAGCCTTTGTTATAATTTTATCAGGGACTTTGTTGTTCCCATCAGGGACTTGTTATACTCGCTCAGGGACTTTTGTTATACTCTCGATCAGGGACTCTTATTATACCTGATTAGTGGGCTTTGTTATACTCGAGATCAGGGACTTTTGTTATACCTCGATCAGGGGCCTTGTTATACTTTCGATGAGGAGCCCCTTTGTTATACTCGATCAGGGGACTTTGTTATACTCGATCAGGGGACTTTGTTGTACTCGATCAGGGGCTTTGTTGAACGCGATGAGGGGCCTTGTTATACTCGATAAGAGGCCATTGTTATACTCGATCAGGGGACTTTGTTATACTCGATAAGGGGACTTTGTTATACTCGATGAGGGGGCTTTGTTATGTTTGATCAGGGGACTTTGCTATACTCGATAATGGTTCTTTGTTATTCTTGATCAGGGGACTTTGTTATACTCGATCATGGGTATTTGTTATACTCGATCAGGGGACTTTGTTACACTCGATCAGGGGTATTTGTTTTACTCGATAAGGGGCCTTTGTTATACTCGATAAGGGGACTTTGTTATGCTCGACCAGGGGCCATTGTTATACTCGATCAGGGGCCTTTGTTATACTCGAACAGGGACCTTTGTTATACTCGATGAGGGGGCTTTGTTATACTCGATGAGGGGGGTTTGTTATACTCTGATCAGGGGCTCTTTGTTATACTCGATCAGGGTCTTTTGTTATACTCGATCAGTGGACTTTGTTATACCTGATGAGGGGCCTTTGTTTACTCTATCAGATGACTTTGTTATACTTTGATCTGGGGACTTTGTTTTACTCGATCAGGGGACTTTGCTATACTCAATCAGGGGACTTTGTTATACTCGATCAGGGGGCTTTGTTATACTCGAACAGGGGATTTTGTTATACTCGATCAGGGGACTTTGTTTTACTCGATCAGGGGACTTTGTTATACTCGACCAGGGGCCTTTGTTATACAGGATCAGGGGCCTTTTGTCATACTCGATAAGGGGACTTTGTTATTCTTGATGAGGGGCCTTTGTTATTCTCGATGAGGGGACTTTTTATACTCGATCAGGGGACATTGTTATACTCGATGAGGGGACTTTGTTATATCGATCAGGGGACTTGCTACTCGATCAGGGGCTTGTTGTTGTAATTCTATGAGGGGCCATTGTTATAATTTGATCAGGGACTTTGTTATACTCGATAAGGGACTTTGTTATATTCGATGAGGGGTCGTTAAGTTGATCAAGGACTTTGTTATACTCGATCAGGGGCCTTTTGTTATACTCGATCAGGGCCTTTTAAGTACTGATGAGGAGCCTTTGTTATACTCGATCAGGGACTTTGTTATAGTCGATCAGGGGACTTTGTTGTACTCGATCAGGGGGCTTTGTTGTACTCGATGAGGGGCCATTGTTATACTCGATCAGGGGGCTTTGTTATACTCGATCAGGGGATTTTGTTATACTCGATCAGGGGCTTTTGTTATACTCGATGAGGGGCCTTTGTCTTTCTCGATAAGGGGACCTTGTTATACTCGATCAAGGGACTTTGTTATACTCGATCAGGGGACATTGTTATACTCGATGAGGGGACTTTGTTATACTCGATGATGGGACTTTGTTATACTCGATCAGGGGGCTTTGTTATACTCGATGAGGGGCCTTTGTTATACTCGATGAGGAGCCTTTGTTATACTGGATGAGGGGACATTGTTATACTCGATCAGGGAAGTTATTATACTCGATCAGTGGACTTTGTTATACTCGATGAGGGGCCTTTGTTATACTCGATCAGGGGACTTTGTTATACTCGATGAGGGGCCTTTGTTATACTCGATCAGGGGACTTTGTTATACTCGATCAGGGGACTTTGTTGTACTTGATCAGGGGCTTTGTTATACTTGATCAGGGGGCTTTGTTACACTCGATCAGGGGGCTTTGTTATACTTGATCAGGGGTCTTTGTTATACTCGATCAGTGGACTTTGTTATACTCGATCAGGGGACTTTAATATACTCGATCATTGGACTTTGCAATACTCGATGAGGGGGCTTTTTTATGTTTGATCAGGGGACTTTGTTATACTCGATCAGGGGACTTTTTTATGCTCGATCAAGGGGCTTTGTTATACTCGATCAGTGGACTTTGTTATACTCGATCAGTGGACTTTGTTATACTCGATCAGGGGCCTTTGTTTTACTCTATCAGATGACTTTGTTATACTGGATCTGGGGACTTTGTTATACGCGATCAGGGGTCTTTGTTATTCTTGATTAGGGGACTTTGTTATACTCGACCAGGGGCCTTTGTTGTACTCAATCAGGGGTCTTTGTTATACTCGATGAGGGGCCTTTGTTATACTCGATCGGGGAATTTGTTATACTCGATCAGGGGACTTTGTTATACGCGATCAGGGGCCTTTGTTATACTCGATGAGGAGCCTTTGTTACACTCGATCAGGGGACTTTGTTATACTCAATTAGGGGCCTTTGTTATACTCGATCAGGGGCCTCTGTTATACTCGATGAGGAGCCTTTGTTGTACTCGATCAGGGGACTTTGTTATAGTCGATCAGGGGACTTTGTTGTACTCGATCAGGGGGCTTTGTTGTACTCGATGAGGGGCCATTGTTATACTCGATCAGGGGACTTTGTTATTCTCGATAAGGTGACTTTGTTATATTCGATGAGGGGGCTTTGTTATGCTTGATCAGGGGACTTTGTTATACTCGATCAGGGGACTTTGTTATACTCGATCAATGGACTTTGTTATACTCGATCAGTGGACTTTGTTATACTCGATGAGGGGCCTTTGTTTTACTCTAATAGATGACTTTGTTATACTGGATCAGGGACTTTGTTATACTCGATCAGGGTTCTTTGTTATACTCGATCAGGGACTTTGTTATACTCGATCAGTGGGCTTTGTTATACTCGATCAGGGACTTTGTTATACTCTATCAGGGCACTTTGTTATACTCGATCAGGGGACTTTGTTATACTCGATCAGGGGACTTTGTTATGCTAGATCAAGGGGCTTTGTTATACTCGATCAGTGGACTTTGTTATACTCGATCAGGGGACTTTGTTATACTCGATGAGGGGCCATTGTTTTACTCTATCAGATGACTTTGTTATACTGGATCTAGGGACTTTGTTATACTCGATCAGGGTTCTTTGTTATTCTTGATCAGGAGACTTTCTTATACTCGACTAGGGGCCTTTGTTTTACTCAAAAATGGGGACTTTGTTATACTCGATGAGGGCCTTTGTTATACTCGATCGGGGGACTTTGTTATACTCGATCAGGGGACTTTGTTATCCTCGATGAGGAGCCTTTGTTACACTCGATCAGGGGACTGTTATACTCAATTAGGGCTGGTATATACTCGATCAGGGGACTTTGTTATATACTCGATCAGGGACTTTGTTATAGTCGATCAGGGGACTTTGTTGTACTCGATCAGGGGGCTTTGTTGTACTCGATGAGGGGCCATTGTTATACTTGATCAGGGGACTTTGTTATACTCGATAAGGGGTATTTGTTATATTCGATGAGGGGGCTTTGTTATGCTTGATCAAGGGACTTTGATATACTCGATCAGGGGCCTTTGTAATACTCGATCAGGGGCCTTTGTTATACTCGATGAGGAGCCTTTGTTATACTCGATGAGGGGACTTTGTCATAGTCGATCAGGGGACTTTGTTGTACTCGATCAGGGGGCTTTGTTGTACTCGATGAGGGGCCATTGTTATACTCGATCAGGGGACTTTGTTATTCTCGATAAGGGGACTTTGTTATATTCGATGAGGGGGCTTTGTTATGCTTGATCAGGGGACTTTGTTATACTCGATCGGGGGACTTTCTTATACTCGATCAATGGACTTTGTTATACTCGATCAGTGGACTTTGTTATACTCGATGAAGGGCCTTTGTTTTACTCTATCAGATGACTTTGTTATACTGGATCTGGGGACTTTGTTATACTCGATCAGGGTTCTTTGTTATACTCGATCAGGGGACTTTGTTATACTCGATCAGTGGGCTTTGTTATACTCGATCAGGGGACTTTGTTATACTCTATCAGGGCACTTTGTTATACTCGATCAGGTATCTTTGTTATACTCGATCAGGTAGCTTTGTTATACTCGGTCAGGTGACTTTGTTATACTCGATTAGGGGACTTTGTTATTCTCGATCAGGCGACTTTCTTATACTCGATGAGGGGACTTTTTATACTCGATCAGTGGACTTTGTTATACTCGATCAGGGGACGTTGTTATACTCGATCGGGGGACTTTGTTTTACTTGATGAGGGGACGTTGTTATACTCGATGAGGGGCCTTTGTTATACTCGATCAGGGGACTTTGTTTTACTCGATCAGGGGACTTCGTTATACTCGATCAGGCGACGTTATTATACTCGATGAGGGGACTTTGTTGTACTCGATAAGGGGCCTTTGTTATACTCGATCAATGGAATTTGTTATACAAGATCAGGGAACTTTGTTATACTCGATCTGGGGCCTTTGTTATACTCGATGAGGAGCCTTTTTTATACTCGATCAGGGACTGTTATATACTCGATCAGGGGACTTTATTATACTCGATCAAGGGGACTTTGTTATATACTCGATGAGGGCTTTGTTATGCTCGATCGGGGACTTTGTTATACTCGATCAGAGGACTTTCTTCCTCGATATGAGGGGACTTTGTTATATTCGATCAGGGGCCTTTGTTATACTCGATAAGGGACTTTGTTGTACTCGAAAAGTGGCCTTTGTTATACTCTTTTAGAGGCCTTTGTTATACTCGAACAGGGGCCTTTGTTAAACTCGATCAAAGGCCTTTGTTATTCTCGATTAGAGGACTTTGTTAAACTCGATGAGGAGACTTTGTTATTCTCGATCAGGGGAGTTTGTTATACTCGATCAATGGCCTTTGTTATACTCGATCAGGGGACTTTGTTATACTTGATCAGGGGGCTTTGTTATACTCCATCAAGATGACTTTGTTATACTAGATCGGGACTGTCGCTACTCGATCAGGGTTCTTTGGTATACTCGATCAGGGACTTTGTTATACTCGATCAGTAGGCTTTGTTATACTCGATCAGGGGACTTTGTTATACTCTATTAGGGCGCTTTGTTATACTACGATCAGTGGACT
>NW_024755750.1:0-11554 GCF_018991925.1 Homarus americanus
CTCGGTGCTCACGATACAGTTTACAGTCTGGAAATAATTGTCACATCCTGATCATATCTGCATCCGGGAGCTGACATCACCAGGATCTGTGGCAAAACATTTAATATCTGCGACACAGGATGCAGGTTTAGTTTGTATGTATACTATATACTAAATAACATACATTTATGCTGACAAAATAATTAATCAAGATTGTCCTCAATTTTACGAAAGATCTGAAAGTCGGCAGATATTTCGAAACCTTTAAAATGTTCAGACCTCGCAGTTCGCCCCTACAACGTTATATGCGGGTCGCTGAGTAATTGGCGCTTCAATTCGTTAAATTTATGAGGATATTCTCGTTAAAGTCTGAGCCAGTGAAGATAAGTGCTGACAGCCTCCCGCGGTTATGAGACTGACGTTCAGTTTCTTCGGATAACCTAAAAAATATCCATCCCAGCTTATTTCACCTGAAGATTAACCACACTAACACTAACCTTAACTTAAAATCACCCCTCCCTAAAATAGTGGTAAATCTTTAGGTTAATTAAGCTGGGGTAGAGATTCTTAAGGTGATCCATTTCTTCCTTGGTTTTGTCGGGAAGTGGATTGTAAATGATCTGAACACTCGAGGTCTTACGTTCACATCATCACTCGCTCACTCACTCACTCACCTGAAGGAATTTAAAGTAGGACTTGAGCTTGTCCACCTCAGCGGTGTAATGGGGGTCATCGTACAGCGGCAGTTCAGGAGTGACGTGATTGTGAAGTTCAGATTCCAGATTCGGGTCGTGATGGTAGCTTCGTTCTCTACTGTAGTGGCGGCGGCGGGCGAGGAGAGGTAATGCCAGGGAGAGGGGGACATTGAGTAGGGCGGCTGAGAGGGAGGGAGGGAAGGAGGGGGAGAGAAAATAGATTGTATTTAGCATGTACATTATAAGTGTTCTGTGGTGTTCTAAAACAATTAAGAATCATGTGATGGAGAAAGGGGTAAATAGTTGAGAGAAAGGAGAATAGAAAATGAATAGGGAGAAGAGAAAGGGTTAGGGACAGATTGATAATGAGAAGATAAGGAAGTGGTGGGAAATGGAAGGGAGGGAGAAAGGAGATGACTAATGACCCTTTCAGAGACCACTATCTGGTGATATCCTGGAGCTGGTGATAGTATGCTGTAGGGAAGTTAGGGGTGGAAGAGGAGGATCAGGGAAGTTAAGGGTGGAAGAGGAGGATCAGGGAAGTTAGGGGTGGAAGAGGAGGATCAGGGAAGTTAAGGGTGGAAGAGGAGGATCAGGGAAGTTAGGGGTGGAAGAGGAGGATCAGGGAAGTTAGGGGTGGAAGAGGAGGATCAGGGAAGTTAGGGGTGGAAAAGGAGGATCAGGGAAGTTAGGGGTGGAAGAGGAGGATCAGGGAAGTTAAGGGTGGAAGAGGAGGATCAGGGAAGTTAGGGGTGGAAGAGGAGGATCAGGGAAGTTAAGGGTGGAAGAGGAGGATCAGGGAAGTTAGGGGTGGAAGAGGAGGATCAGGGAAGTTAGGGGTGGAAGAGGAGGATCAGGGAAGTTAGGGGTGGAAAAG
Organism: Homarus americanus; assembly: GCF_018991925.1. Classification (NCBI taxonomy): domain Eukaryota; kingdom Metazoa; phylum Arthropoda; class Malacostraca; order Decapoda; family Nephropidae; genus Homarus; species Homarus americanus. Next base: position 1,552 of record NW_024755750.1, read on the forward strand.
GAGGATCAGGGAAGTTAGGGGTGGAAGAGGAGGATCAGGGAAGTTAGGGGTGGAAGAGGAGGATCAGGGAAGTTAGGGGTGGAAGAGGAGGATCAGGGAAGTTAGGGGTGGAAGAGGAAGATCAGGGAAGTTAGGGGTGGAAGAGGAGGATCAGGAGGAAATAGAGGTAAGTGATCCTTGTGGGTGGAGACAACATGTTTACAGTGGCTAACAAAATAAGTTAATAAGGGTAATAAATGTTCAGTGTTTCTTACCGATAGTTAAGGGAGAGTCGGTGTTGATGTAAATGTAACGCGCCTCTGATTCCTCTGTTTCACGTGAGGCCGCCTCTACCATCATCGTCACCATCATCATCATCGTCACCATCATCATCTTCATCGTCACCATCATCATCTTCATGTTTCCTAAGCCTGGCAGAAAGTGAATTATAATGTCTGAAAATTTGTTTGTTCTTAACGTATCCTGTCACATGTGCTAAGGTTAAAAATTTTACCGCCTATCATTCATATATAAGCACTAATACACACACCTACCAGTATACACAGCTTATCACTTACCCAGACATATGCAGCCTTTTCATATATCCGTATATTCCATAGAAAGTCACCTAACCCCACCAGGATCAGTTAAGACCACTCGTAGTATCCTGCCTTGTGTCTGGGTCTGTAAGTTAATGTAAAAAAGACTTACGCGAGTCTCCAGACAAAAAACTGCTGCCACACAGATGCTTCCTGAAGTGAACACCGTATCTGACTGACTGATGGTCCCACTCCTTCACTTGTCACTACCTCCACCACACCATACTGACCCCCCCCCCTCCTCTCATCATGCCCACGACCACCACCAAATGCACCATTAGGGAAGGACGTCATTATCCTATCAGTGGCCCGCCCCAACCCGTTACATACTTCCGAGTCACGTTACGACATTGTATTATTCATTAATTGTAATTTCTGTAGAATCTTGTTGTAAATACTGTACATGGCTGGTATGGGAGCTGTATCTCTCAATATTATGTCGTGGGTTCGAGTCCAAGCCTGGGACAGTTGTGAGAAGCGTGTTGTCCAGTGTGACACAGACCAACCGCCCGAACGACTAGTATGTTTATAAGTGGACAAATTTAGATTAAAAGGATGATGGAAGTAGCTCATGTGGAACCTGCAGTCATGGTAACTCATGAAGTAATGATAAATAATCTATGTCAACTGTGGCATGCAAAACCCGACCCGACCCGACCCGACCCGACCCGACCCAACCATACCATAAGTAGCCAAACCTACGTAACCTAAACTAATCATGTTCACGGAGGATGTGGGAGAGAGGCGGGGGTGAGGGGGGTCTTTACGAGGTGATTGTCTCTACTATCTCCTGTGGTCCATTAAGGGGGACAGATCCTTTATCTTCCATGACTTTGATTTTGGTGAGTGGATTGTATGCATATGGATTGACTTATTAAAATGTAAGACAACTTGTAGATGACCTAACTGTACAACGTATGAAGATTAAACTGTTAATATGTTTGGAAAATATCCAATTATTTTATTAATATTCTAAAGAACATTAATTGCACTAAGGTAAAATGGATGAAGGATCTGTACACGTAGATGGTGTGAGAACCAAGCACAATTTTCCAGCAAAAGACATCTTACAACAAGCTCATATGTCAAGTGTATTTTGCTCAGGTTGTGTCTGTAAATTCAAGATTAGTGAATACATGGTTATATATCCTAATTTAATTGATATGCATAGTGGATTATGTTCACAGTATTAAAGACTGTCCAAAGCTTTACATTAGTGTTATATGTCAATATAGTTTGGTACTGTATTATTAATTATTAAAAATAGATTGAAAATTTATTGATATTCATGTTGTATTCACTATATATTACTGACTATATCTTTACTCCATACAGTATCAGAGGCTGCAATAGATGACATTGTGTATTTCAGTCACACTCAGGAATCATCCACAGGCACTACAGCAAGTGTGCCACTCAACCAAGAGTCCCAACTACCTATGGACCATCACCTAACACTGCCATCTGTGGATATACCTCAGATCAGTAAAGATAGGTAAAATTAACACTATTTCTAATATACAGTAAGAGTGCAATTAAAAAAATACATTTCATAGTTTGAATGTATACCTACTGTACTACACATTTCTTTATTATAATGTATACACAGTATATGTATATCTGTATAAATAAATAAACACTAAAAAAAAAAAAAAAAAAAATTATATATATATATATATATATATATATAAAGATTGATCTTATCCACGTTTTCATTGTGGATCTACATAGAAATATATATATATATATATATATATATATATATATATATATAGTGCATGATTTAATAATAATTAATGTTAATTTATTGGTAATGTTAATATTTACATGTATCATGTTAGATTAAATATTATAATACATTAGTAACCAAGACAACTTGAATGTTTGGTTTTGTGTTTGTTTATTTCAATAAATATAAACAACAAGAATGTCTTTTAATAGCCAAGAACTCTACTGAAAACAAGGTCATTTATTCCCCAAATTTATGTAACGGCATGACAGGTGATTCATCACGTGCAGTAATTGTATGAGAATTGTGCAAGAGAAAAGATTTTGTGTATTTTAATTTTTGAACTCATCTAAGATCTTGAGGCAATGGAGTCAGTGAAAATTATACAGTAAGGTTTTCATTCTCTCTTTATATGTATACATACATGCATACATAAATGAAGATTGATATGTCTAAAATAAATGGAAAACGTAAAAAACTATCACTCATGACGTCACATCAACGTCTATGACGTAACAAATAGCTTTTGGACGCAGCCAATAGATGGTGCTATAATTAAGTTGTCTGGCAACTATGCCGTACACACATTTCATATATTTTAGCTGTAGCTCTCCTATCTTGAGTAGAGTATCTTTGAACCAAACCTCATCTCACTCGGTGAACTATGCAAAAGTCACTTTTACATAATGTAACCAACTATGAGTTGAGTTGAGGTTAGGTTAGGTTAGATTCGTTCATCTCAGTGGGTAAGTTAGTGCTCAAGGGAGTGTTTGAGAATATAAAAAAAGGGGGGGGGTACTAAAGCTACCCCACCCCGTCCAACCTCTCGCCAAAGCGAAAAACTCCTCGGAAATGAACTTTATCTACCTCATCTACTCAACTTTATCTACCTTAACTACTCTTCCGTATCTACTTTCTTTTATCTACCATATCTACTCTTTTTTATCTACTATGCTTTATCTACCTTATCTACTAGGGGCCCTCTTTAGGGATACAAGCACCCCCTAGGGGCCCTCCTTAGGGACAGAAGAACCCCGGGTGCTCACCCAGGGGTGGTGGCATCAATAGGGCCCGTCCCAGAGGCACTGGTGCTGTCAGGGTCCCTCTCTAGGACAGCGGCGCTCCCAGAGGACCTACCAGGGGCTTCCCCTCCCAGGAGCCCTATAGCTTGCTTGATCTTGGTGTCGTACATAGTGCATACGTCCAGCAATCCCTTACTTGTCTATGATTGGTGGACTGAAATGTAAATCCACCAAATTGCAGCCAATAGGAGAACAGAGCAGTCAGTCAGCATAACACCCCAACTTATGTTTTCCTGTTGGATATTTAGTCAACTTTTCATTGTTCAGGATGCAATAATACTGGAAATGTGATGGGCGGTTTAACGTCATATCTACCAGAGTTTTAAATAGTGCAAAAACAACTACCCCCAGGGGCGACGATGCACCCCGGGACCCTCTCAGGGACAGCAGGCCCTCAGGGGCACTCCCAAAAGCTGTGGCGCCCACAGTAGCGGTGGCACCGCCAGGGTCTCTCCCAGGGATACCGGTGCTCTCAGGAGCTCTCCTAGGGAAGGCGGTGACCCTCAGGAGCCTTCCTAGGGGAGGCGGAGGCCTACCCAGGGGTGGCAGGATCCCTGCCAAGGACAGCAGCGCTCCCAGAGGCCGTCCTAGGGACGTCGGTGCCATCAGGGGCCCTACCAGGGCTACTGGTGCCCCCAGGGGCTTTCCCAGGCCCCCCCAGGGACGGCGGTACCCACAGGGGCTCTTTCACGGACATTGATGCTCCCAGGGGCCATCTCAGGGGTTGTGGTGCCCCCAGGGACCATGCCAAAGACAGCGGCGCTCTCAGGGGCCCTCCACGGGACGGCAGAGATCCCAGGAGCTCTCCCAGGGAGAGCGGCGCTCCCAGGCGCCCTCCCAGGAAAGGCGGCGCCCCCAGGGGCCCTGTCAGGGGCGGTGGCACAGCCAGGAGCGTTGTCAGGACCACTGGGTCTCCCGGGGAGCCTTTCAGGGATAGCGGCGCTTCCAGGTGCATACCCAGGGACGACAGTGCTCATAGCATTTTCAGTATTATCGCAACCTGAACAATGAAAAGGAGAATAAATATCCAACAGCAAAGCATAAGTTGGGGTGTTGTGCTGACTGGTTGCTCTGTTTTCCTATTGGCTGTAATTTGATGACGTTACCTCTTATTCCACCAATCACAGTTAAGTAAGAGATTACTGAAAGAATGCAATATTTACGACACCAGTATCCATTTTTTTGGGGCGCCGCCTCCCCTAGGAGGACCTATTGTGAGCCACAGGCGTTGGCAGGGTCCCTGGGGCAGTGGCGCCCTCCTAGTGGCAGTGGGTGTCTTTCCAGGGGCGGCAGGATCTCTGCCAGGGGCGACGGCGCCCCCAGGGGCCCTTCCACATGCAGCTTTACCCCAAGAACTTCATATTTTTGTCGTACATTTTGCATTCGTCCAGTAATCCCTTACTTAAACGTGATTGGTGGAGTAAGATGTGACGTCATAAAATTACAGCCAATAGGAGAACAGAGCAATCAGTCAGCACAACACCCCAACTTATGCTTTGCTGTTGGATATTTATTCTCGTTTCACTATTTAAAACTCTGGGAGATATGATGTTAAATAAAATACACACTGCCCATAGCATTTTCAGTATTATCGCAACTTGAACAATGAAATGGAGAATAAATATCCAACAGCAAAGCATAAGTTGGGGTGTTGTGCTGACTGGTTGCTCTGTTTTCCTATTGGCTTTAATTTGATGACGTTACCTCTTATTCCACTAATCACAGTTAAGTAAGAGATTACTGAAAGAATGCAATATGTACGACACCATTATCCATTTTTTGGGGGCGCCGCCTCCCCTAGGAGGACCTATTGTGAGCCACAGGCCTTGGCAGGGTCCCTGGGAGCAGTGGCGCCCTCCTAGTGGCAGTGGGTGTCTTTCCAGGGGCGGCAGGGTCTCTGCCAGGGGCGACGGCGCCCCCAGGGGCCCTTCCACATGCAGCTTTACCCCAAGAACTTCATATTTTTGTCGTACATTTTGCATTCGTCCAGTAATCCCTTACTTAAGCGTGATTGGTGGAGTAAGATGTGACGTCATAAAATTACAGCCAATAGGAGAACAGAGCAATCAGTCAGCACAACACCCCAACTTATGCTTTGCTGTTGGATATTTATTCTCGTTTCACTATTTTAAACTCTGGGAGATATGATGTTAAATAAAATACACACTGCCCATAGCATTTTCAGTATTATCGCAACTTGAACAATGAAATGGAGAATAAATATCCAACAGCAAAGCATAAGTTGGAGATATTCTTCCACCAATCACAATTTACTGAAAGAAGGTAATATTTACGACACCAGTATCCATTTTTGGGGCCTCCCCTAGGAGGACCTATTGTGAGCCACAGGCCTTGGCAGGGTCCCTGGGAGCAGTGGCGCCCTCCTAGTGGCAGTGGGTGTCTTTCCAGGGGCGGCAGGGTCTCTGCCAGGGGCGACGGCGCCCCCAGGGGCCCTTCCACATGCCGCTTTACCCCAAGAACTTCATATTTTTGTCGTACATTTTGCATTCGTCCAGTAATCCCTTACTTAAACGTGATTGGTGGAGTAAGATGTGACGTCATAAAATTACAGCCAATAGGAGAACAGAGCAATCAGTCAGCACAACACCCCAACTTATGCTTTGCTGTTGGATATTTATTCTCGTTTCACTATTTTAAACTCTGGGAGATATGATGTTAAATAAAATACACACTGCCCATAGCATTTTCAGTATTATCGCAACCTGAACAATGAAAAGGAGAATAAATATCCAATAGCAAAGCATAAGTTGGGGTGTTGTGCTGACTGGTTGCTCTGTTTTCCTATTGGCTGTAATTTGATGACGTTACCTCTTATTCCACCAATCACAGTTAAGTAAGAGATTACTGAAAGAATGCAATATTTACGACACCAGTATCCATTTTTTGGGGCGCCGCCTCCCCTAGGAGGACCTATTGTGAGCCACAGGCGTTGGCAGGGTCCCTGGGAGCAGTGGCGCCCTCCTAATGGCAGTGGGTGTCTTTCCAGGGGCGGCAGGATCTCTGCCAGGGACGACGGCGCCCCCAGGGGCCCTTCCACATGCAGCTTTACCCCAAGAGCTTCATATTTTTGTCGTACATTTTGCATTCGTCCAGTAATCCCTTACTTAAACGTGATTGGTGGAGTAAGATGTGACCATCATAAAATTACAGCCAATAGGAGAACAGAGCAATCAGTCAGCACAACACCCCAACTTATGCTTTGCTGTTGGATATTTATTCTCGTTTCACTATTTTAAACTCTGGGAGATATGATGTTAAATAAAATACACACTGCCCATAGCATTTTCAGTATTATCGCAACCTGAACAATGAAAAGGAGAATAAATATCCAACAGCAAAGCATAAGTTGGGGTGTTTTGCTGACTGGTTGCGCTGTTTTCCTATTGGCTGTAATTTGATGACGTTACCTCTTATTCCACCAATCACAGTTAAGTTAGAGATTACTGAAAGAATGCAATATTTACGACACCAGTATCCATTTTTTTGGGGCGCCGCCTCCCCTAGGAGGACCTATTGTGAGCCACAGGCATTGGCAGGGTCCCTGGGAGCAGTGGCGCCCTCCTAGTGGCAGTGGGTGTCTTTCCAGGGCGGCAGGGTCTCAGGGCGACGGCTACCTCTAGGCTCCCTTCCACATGCAGCTTTACCTCAAGAACTTGGCATTTTGTCGCATATTTTGCCCAGTAATCCTCACGTAAACGTGATTGGTGGCGATGATTACAAAATTATGTTTTAGAGAACAGAGCAATCAGTCAGCACAACACCCCAACTTATGCTTTACTGTTGGATATTTATTCTCGTTTCACTATTTTAAACTCTGGGAGATATGATGTTAAATAAAATACACACTGCCCATAGCATTTTCAGTATTATCGCAACTTGAACAATGAAATGGAGAATAAATATCCAACAGCAAAGCATAAGTTGGGGTGTTGTGGTGACTGGTTGCTCTGTTTTCCTATTGGCTTTAATTTGATGACGTTACCTCTTATTCCACTAATCACAGTTAAGTAAGAGATTACTGAAAGAATGCAATATGTACGACACCATTATCCATTTTTTGGGGGCGCCGCCTCCCCTAGGAGGACCTATTGTGAGCCACAGGCCTTGGCAGGGTCCCTGGGAGCAGTGGCGCCCTCCTAGTGGCAGTGGGTGTCTTTCCAGGGGCGGCAGGGTCTCTGCCAGGGGCGACTGCGCCCCCAGGGGCCCTTCCACATGCAGCTTTACCCCAAGAACTTCATATTTTTGTCGTACATTTTGCATTCGTCCAGTAATCCCTTACTTAAACGTGATTGGTGGAGTAAGATGTGACGTCATAAAATTACAGCCAATAGGAGAACAGAGCAATCAGTCAGCACAACACCCCAACTTATGCTTTGCTGTTGGATATTTATTCTCGTTTCACTATTTTAAACTCTGGGAGATATGATGTTAAATAAAATACACACTGCCCATAGCATTTTCAGTATTATCGCAACCTGAACAATGAAAAGGAGAATAAATATCCAATAGCAAAGCATAAGTTGGGGTGTTGTGCTGACTGGTTGCTCTGTTTTCCTATTGGCTGTAATTTGATGACGTTACCTCTTATTCCACCAATCACAGTTAAGTAAGAGATTACTGAAAGAATGCAATATTTACGACACCAGTATCCATTTTTTGGGGCGCCGCCTCCCCTAGGAGGACCTATTGTGAGCCACAGGCGTTGGCAGGGTCCCTGGGAGCAGTGCCCCAGTGGTGTCTTTTCCAGGGGCGGTGGGTCTCTCAAGCAGGGCGACGGCACACCAGGCCTCTTCCATGCAGCTTTACCTCAAGAATCTTGAGAGCTTGTCAGATATTTTTGTATTCGTCTAGGCAACTTTATTTAAATGTGATTGGTGGAGTTAGATAGACGTCATAATTACAGCTATTGAGAACATATCACTTAATTTGGCGCTTTGCTGTTGGATATTTATTCTCGTTTCACTATTTTAAACTCTTGGAGATATGATGTTAAATAAAATACACACTGACCATAGCATTTTCAGTATTATCGCAACCTGAACAATGAAAAGGAGAATAAATATCCAACAGCAAAGCATAAGTTGGGGTGTTGTGCTGACTGGTTGCTCTGTTTTCCTATTGGCTGTAATTTGATGACGTTACCTCTTATTCCACCAATCACAGTTAAGTAAGAGTTTACTGAAAGAATGCAATATGTACGACACCAGTATCCATTTTTTGGGGGCGCCGCCTCCCCTAGGAGGACCTATTGTGAGCCACAGGCCTTGGCAGGGTCCCTGGGAGCAGTGGCGCCCTCCTAGTGGCAGTGGGTGTCTTTCCAGGGGCGGCAGGGTCTCTGCCAGGGGCGACGGCGCCCCCAGGGGCCCTTCCACATGCAGCTTTACCCCAAGAACTTCATATTTTTGTCGTACATTTTGCATTCGTCCAGTAATCCCTTACTTAAACGTGATTGGTGGAGTAAGATGTGACGTCATAAAATTACAGCCAATAGGAGAACAGAGCAATCAGTGAGCACAACACCCCAACTTATGCTTTGCTGTTGGATATTTATTCTCGTTTCACTATTTTAAAATCTGGGAGATATGATGTTAAATAAAATACACACTGCCCATAGCATTTTCAGTATTATCGCAACTTGAACAATGAAATGGAGAATAAATATCCAACAGCAAAGCATAAGTTGGGGTGTTGTGCTGACTGGTTGCTCTGTTTTCCTATTGGCTGTAATTTGATGACGTTACCTCTTATTCCACCAATCACAGTTAAGTAAGAGATTACTGAAAGAATGCAATATTTACGACACCAGTATCCATTTTATTGGGGCGCCGCCTCCCCTAGGAGGACCTATTGTGAGCCACAGGCGTTGGCAGGGTCCCTGGGAGCAGTGGCGCCCTCCTAGTGGCAGTGGGTGTCTTTCCAGGGGCGGCAGGATCTCTGCCAGGGGCGACGGCGCCCCCAGGGGCCCTTCCACATGCAGCTTACCCCAAGAACTTCATATTTTTGTCGTACATTTTGCATTCGTCCAGTAATCCCTTGATTAAATGGCTTGGTGGAGTAAGATGATGTCATAGCCTACAGCCATTCATTTTATGCTTTCTGCTGCTGGATATTTATTCTCGTTTCACTATTTTAAACTCTGGGAGAGATGATGTTAAATAAAATACACACTGCCCATAGCATTTTCAGTATTATCACAACCTGAACAATGAAAAGGAGAATAAATATCCAACAGCAAAGCATAAGTTGGGGTGTTGTGCTGACTGGTTGCTCTGTTTTCCTATTGGCTGTTATTTGATGACGTTACCTCTTATTCCACCAATCACAGTTAAGTAAGAGATTACTGAAAGAATGCAATATTTACGACACCAGTATCCATTTTTTTGGGGCGCCGCCTCCCCTAGGAGGACCTATTGTGAGCCACAGGCCTTGGCAGGGTCCCTGGGAGCAGTGGCGCCCTCCTAGTGGCAGTGGGTGTCTTTCCAGGGGCGGCAGGGTCTCTGCCAGGGGCGACGGCGCCCCCAGGGGCCCTTCCACATGCAGCTTTACCCCAAGAACTTCGTATTTTTGTCGTACATTTTGCATTCGTCCAGTAA
>NW_024755751.1:0-13275 GCF_018991925.1 Homarus americanus
TGCTCGGGATATCTTTCCTATTTCGAATCTTATGCCTGGAAGGTTTGGGATCATTATTTTCTGGGTTAGGGACAAAGTCACCATTTTCCTGGTCAGCACTCGGATCAGCCATGGGGAATTCATTAAACTCTGAATCAGCTTGACTCCAATCATCGGCCTTTTTTACCTCAGCCTCGGCCTTCTCAAGTCTCTTTTCCTCGGCAACTCTTTTCCTCTTCTGTCTCTCTGTGGCAGCCTCCTGTCTCTTGGACTCCGGAATATCTTGGCTAGAAATCATGAGAGCCCCTATACTGCCAGTCTTCTCTCTCTGTGCTTTGACAAATGCCAGTTCGATCACAGGAATCTTCAGTTCACGCTTGCAAATACAGGGAGATATGGGCCTCGGATTTACAGTCACGATCGCATCCAAACTCAGGACAGAGAACAATTGGGCACTTGCAAGTAATTATATCGTGCTAATTCAGTTAGCAGCAGCTGTCATAACTGCAAGGATTTTCCTCTCCCCAGAGATATCTCTTGCCTTTTCCCAACTAGCTAGCAGTCTCTCACTAATCTTCTTCTGACTTGTTATGACTGGGCTTGGGCAGGCGTTAGCAAGAGTGTACTGTGCCAAGACAGCTTTGGTCATATCGCAGCAATAATAACTGTTTAGTATAAGTTCTTTGGTTCTTTTCACACGATTTGCCTGATTAAATCACCGTATCTCAAAAGCATCTCTCAATGTAGGCAACTCCGACTTCAGGAGCTCTCTCCCAGACCCAAGATAGTGACTGAGATGGCTGGATTTTTGGTTCCTCGTCCTGACACAAGCAGCCATCGCAAATATTATCAACTTATAAATGCATCAGAATCTGAAACAGAAAAAATATTGTTAGTTGGGTTGTTAAAGAATGAAGTCAGAAAGCAATGTTCACTATTTAATTGTAATGCACTAATGCAGCTGTACGTTAGATTTTCGATAAATTTCACGCTAAAATTTACCTAGCAAAAGGTTGCAAAATATTGAAACTGAAATTATTTTCTGTTTATATACACTAAAATCTACCAAAAAAGTGATGGGCCATTAGTTTTAGCTGATCTTCCCTCCTATGACACACCCTACTGTGGTATACCCTGCTTATCACGGGTACACAAGACGATTTTGTGCCATTAATCACCACACACTGTTTGTGGTCATGGCGAAAGTCTCACATCCACGCTAGGACACTTCCCCCCAATCCCGTACCCTTCCAATTTAATTCTCAGCCTTTCTCAAAGGGTACGCTGTCGAAAGCCTTGGGAAAATCTAGGTATATAATATCGATATTACCATCCCGTTCCTGAAAATGGGTCCAAATATCCAATACCTTGAGCAATTGTGTTAAGCAGGAGCGCCCCGTCATAAAACAGTGTTGGCAATCCCTTACAAGGTTGTTTCGTAATAGATGCTCCATCATGGCATCTCTGATAATACTCTCAAATACTTTATATACTATACCAGTCATGTTGACTGGTCTAGAATTATTCGTGGAGTGACGATCGCCATTCTTGAAAATTGGACTCGCATAGCCATTTCCCAATCACTGGGGCTAAGTAAGCTCGTTGTACAACTCTCTTAGCACTCTGAGATGCACCATGTCTGAGAACACATAGTGGGTCAGCGCTGCGTCGAACCGTCTGTCCTCACATGCAGGGAGATTGCTCCCCTACTCTCTTGTGAACACCGAGGAAACAAAATTGTTCAACGCCCTCGCCTTGCCCTGGGTGTGAATTGACCTCGCTTACAATCCTCCCCTGGAACTCTTTTTCAGCCTTCTACACTCTGACTTTGCTTGGTTCCTGGACCTGCCATACAACCCTGTTCTGCTCATCATTTGTCCTCTCCCACGTCTTGAATTTCTGTGTTTTTTTCTTAACTTTGTCGGCCCCCGCATGGTTCATGTGTAACGGTCTCCTCGTATTCCTAGAGGCACTGGGTTTGGTCTTGGGTATATATTTATCGATCAAATGGTTCACTTTATTGGCAATGATATTCAGCGTAGTGTGTGCGTTCTTATATCTTAGTGAGTCGGGCCAGTGGATACCCCTTATCTCTTCCTCCATCCCGTCATAGCTGCCGTTGTAATATTTGCACCTTGGCCTGGTTTTGTCGTGAACCAAGTAACAGTTAAATCTGAAGGACAACGTTACGTGGTGACTGGTGCCAACTGGGTCCAGTGGTTTGGGTGTTTGCTCCCCCTGCAGTGAGTCGGGTCTTTAATATGTTGGAACAGAAAATTGTCTTCCAGAATTCTACAAAAAGAGTAGCAGGGTTATTTGGGTCGTTTGTCGTGGATTCCTTTCTCCACTCGATGTCATCATATTTAAAGTCCCTCATGACAAGGAGGTGGCTATGGTAGAGGGCCGTTGCCTTGTCAATTAAGGCTCTTAAGTCTCTTTGGTTTAATAAGCTCTCATTTGAGGATCTGTAGAGACAGTCGACACTACCACTCACCTCAACACTGCGCTACACTAACACAATATTTATAGCTAAACAACAGTAACTGAACATTAGAAGTTGAATAAAATATTTCTCGGAGTTTACATAAGTCTGTATAGAGCTCTACCAATAACTGTATTTGAGAAGTTCTACCGAGAGAAGATAGTCTCTCTCTTGCCCTCAACAATTACAGCTTGTCTGGTGTTACACTTGTAGCAGGTACAGTAGTTGGGTGTATGTCTGCCTAGTTAAGAAAAAGTTCAAACCTGGTTGGGTACAAGTAGTATACCGGTAGTCAGTTAATGATGAATGTACACTTGACACTATTACTGAAGTACCAAGCTGAGGCAAGTGATTGGCTGATGATATAAGTTACCGAGTCCATAATTACCTTTATACACGAGAGGATGATTGATAACATTAGAAATGTGTCAACAAGTGAAAAGAACAAAAACGAGGCGAATAAGTTTGTTCCAGTAGTGGCGGTAGACGTGTGTTACTTGTTCCATGAGTTCGTCTTTCATCAACTGTTCCAGTAGTGGCGGTAGACGTGTGTTACTTGTTCCATGAGTTCGTCCTTCATCAACTGTTCCAGTAGTGGCGGTAGACGTGTGTTACTTGTTCCATGAGTTCGTCTTTCATCAACTGTTCCAGTAGTGGCGGTAGACGTGTGTTACTTGTTCCATGAGTTCGTCTTTCATCAACTGTTCCAGTAGTGGCGGTAGACGTGTGTTACTTGTTCCATGAGTTCGTCTTTCATCAACTGTTCCAGTAGTGGCGGTAGACGTGTGTTACTTGTTGTATGTATATTATGTATGCTGGATTATATATTATGTATGTATATTATGTATGTGCTCCATTTATGTATTATTTATTCAGCCTAGCTAGCAGCGTGTGGCAATGTTATTACCATATCCCACATGCTTAATTAATGTGCCTGGCGACGTATGGAAGCTGCTAATGTATCACTTGCCATACGTCGTCTATAGCAGTTGACAAGGAGCCTAGCTGAGGAGCACTACTTCCCTCTGTGTACATATCTCTCTGATCCAGTAAATTGAACCTACAAAACTATACAGGTGTTTGTGTTCGCTCCTGTATATAGAACTTATTATCCAGAACCTAACATGGCGCAGTGCGTAGTTTTACTGGATAATTACGAGTGATAGTGCAAAGTTTGTGGAAAGCCGGCTTATGGACTCCCGCCCTGTGTCAACCGCCGCGCCACCCGTCCTCGAAGAATTTAGCAACTTTGAGCAGTGTCAGTGACAGTAATTTTCTGTGAAGTGTTTAGTGCATTGTGTGTTTCGTGCCATTCATGTGTGACCTTGTTTTAAAGGATTCCCAAGGTATACGGCATGTTCTGGGCATTTGTAAGGAGTAGACTTGAGTACACCTCCCCTTACGAAGTCTGGCGGGTGACTGAAGCTCCTCGCCGTCTCCCCCCCCTCACAGCTGAGGCGAGACGCTCTCCCTACCCGGGACACACATACACACATACATGTACTAACATTCTCTGACCGGCGGCTTCCTTATATATATTTTATATATATAATCTACTTATCTTTGTATTTAATTAATTTTTTTGTCCGAAATCTTGTTGATACGACGGGCTGACCGGTCAACACTGATTTAAGACACAGTACACAGATGAAGTAGTTATGTCTCATGCCTTACGTAGCCGTGGACCCAGCGTCTGGATGAGTCAAGCGGATGATAGCCCGGCAGAAATGGATGACATGGCCGACCACGACGCTCCAGCTCCCACAACATCGCGCAGCCCTTCACCTCAATATTCAGCGTTGTCTCCAGAGATAATTGCTTTACTGAAGTTTATGAGAGATGAGAGGCGCGAGGATGAAGCTAACAGACGTGCGGCGGATGAACACAGAAGGCAAGCAGAGGCAGAGAGAGACCACCAACGGAGATTGGAAGACAGTGCACGGTTTGAAGCCTTGATATCTCGCCTCACTGTTAATCAAGCCCCCGGCTCTAACACTGCCTCGGTACTGACTGGTTCAGATACCTCATCAATGCTTCCTTCACGCCCCCCAGCCCCACCTAAAGCAGCAGCTCAAACACCGCCCATCTTGAAGCCTGATGTGAATTCCAGACTTTTCGTGAATGGCGGCGACGGTGGACTGATTATTCTACAATGGTGGATCTCCAGAGTTTGTCACAGCCTAAACAACTCATCCAGCTGCGTATGTGCCTGTCCTTGGAAATTCAGCGTGTCTTGGAACATACGTTGCAGGTACCCCCAACCTCTTCGCTGTCTGTAGAGGAGGTACTGGACATTCTACAATGGCACATCAAAGGACAGCAGAATGAAGCTCTGCACAGGAGGGAATTGTTTAGCTGCAGACAGATGGAGGGTGAGTCTTTTGACGCCTTTTATGTACGTCTTAAGAGAGCCTCGGAAGAGGTAGATATATGTCTAGGCCACCACCAGCAGTGCGAGGAGACCCAGTTGAAGCAGGTGATCTTGATGGGTGCTAAGGACGAGGAACTTGTCCAACGCCTCACCTCCCTCGACTCTTCCTCTTCTCTCAAGGATGTGTTGACGATATGTCGCTCCTATGAGGCTGCCAGGTGTGCCACCTCTGCCATCCGAGCTCCCCCTACAGCTGTACGCGCTGTGTCCCGGTACAAGAAGGACAAGAAGTCTGCTCCTACGCCTTCGCCCACCACGTCCACGCCCGGTTCATTTTGCAACAACTGCGGTAAGCAGCACGGAACACAGGTGTGTCCAGCTGCTCAGTCTACCTGCAACAGTTGTGACCGTAAGGGCCACTGGTCACTCACAGTACGGTGCCCAGCCAAACGCGTCCAGTGCAATGTGTGCGGTCGCCTGGGCCACTATGACAAGTGTTGCCCTTCCAACAAACCCAAGGGACAGCATCAACGGAAGCTTCAGCACCCTTCCACCAGAGAGGGCCGCCCACAGTCTTCCAATCAGAAGCATGACGACCCTGGACAACGCTCGAGCCATATTAGGAATGTGTGCTCCCCCCCGTGTCCCAGGACCAAAGTCCCCCAGTACATCAGTGTCATTGTGACCTACCGCAGTGTGTCATCCCGTCTTCAGATGTTGCCCGACACTGGCGCTGATGCTACAGTCATCGGTCCCCAGCATTTGCAATGCTTGGGGCTCTCTCCAAGTGATCTAGGACCGCCCCCCAAGGATCTCCGCTTTATGGCAGATGGTTCACAGATGACCCCGGCCCTGGGTTCACTCCAAGCACAAGTCACCTTTGGCAACAGGTCGTGTCAAGCCTGGATTGATGTGCATAACGGTGTCCCGACTCCTTTGCTGTCCTACAGACATTGTCAAGAGTTGGCCATCATCTCCCAGGACTTCCCCAAACCTATTCTTGAGGTAAAACACGCCAACAGGGTGCAAAAAGGGAGCAGCAACGACCCTGCTGCCGCCCTACCCCTGCCTCTTGCCAGTGACACCTCTCCTTCGGATGCTCGGAAGTACTTCCTGAAGGAATTCAGCGACGTTCTGGTGACCAAGTCCGCTCTAGAATCCAAGCCTCTCAAGAAGATGGTAGGTCCCCCCATGAGGATCCACCTGAGGGACGACGCGAAGCCCTTCGCTATTTACACCCCTCGACTGGTTCCCCTGGCCTTCCGCGAGGCGGTCAAACACGAGCTGGACTCCATGGTCGCCCAAGAAATTATTGCACCAACCGGCGATGACCGGTCTCCATGGTGTCACCCTATGGTTGTCGTCACAAAACCCAAAGGTGGTGTTCGGATCACCACTGACCTCTCCAAGCTCAACAGCCAGGTGTCTCGTCCTGCGCATCCTTCTCCCACGCCCTTTGCAGCTATACGCAGTGTGAACCCGAAGGCGCGCTTCTTCACGACGATGGACGCCCTGTGTGGATACTGGGAGATAGAGCTTGCCGAAGAAGACCGACCACTCACAACTTTCATCACCCCGCATGGACGTTACAGTTATTGCCGTGGCCCCATGGGATTCGCCGCTACAGGAGACGCTTTCTGTCTTCGAGGTGATATGGCTCTACAAGGTCTGGCAAACTGCGTGAAAGTGGTCGACGACATACTCGTGTACGACGAGGATTACATGGATCACCTCCGCCGTATCTACGAGGTACTCAACAGGTGCCGGAAGCACTGCATTACCCTAAATGCCGACAAGTTTGTTCTGGCCAGCTCTTCAGTTGACTTTTGTGGGTACACCCTCTCAGGGAATGGTATCGCAGCTGACCCGGAAAAGGTCCGCGCCATCACGGATTTTCCCACCCCTGCTAACCTGACCGACTTGAGGTCCTTCATTGGTCTCGTCAACCAGTTAGCAGAGTTTTCGTCGGACATCTCCGCAGCTGCTCAACCACTTCGCCCCCTGATGAGCCCCAAGAGGACATTCCTGTGGACCCCCGACCACGACAAGGCCTTCCAGCAAGTGAAACAGGCCCTGTCTCGTCCACCTGTCCTCGCCACGTTTGACCCAGCCTTGCCGACAGTTCTGCAGACAGATGCCTCACGCTTGTATGGCGTGGGATACGCCCTACTGCAGGATCATGGTGGAGGGCAGTTCCGGCTCGTCCAGTGTGGCTCGCGTTTCCTCTCTGACACTGAGACGCGCTACGCCACTATTGAGTTGGAGCTGTTGGCTGTGGTTTGGGCGATGTCCAAGTGCAGGTTTTACCTCATAGGCCTGCAACACTTTCACCTAGTGACCGACCATCGCCCGCTTGTCCCGATCCTCAACCACTACACGCTAGACGCCGTTGAGAACCCTCGCCTCCAGCGTCTGAAAGAGAAGCTCTCGGCGTACATCTTCACAGCAGTGTGGCGTGCTGGTAAGGAGCTCTGCATCCCTGATGCCTTATCCCGCTCTCCTGTCAGCCGCCCTACTCCAGAAGACCATGTGCTCGACGCCGACCTCGCTCTTTCCGTCAGGACTGTGGTCACTCTCCATGCCGTCCAATCCCTTCGTTCGGACCTGTCACCAGATGACGACAAGGCAATGGAGGACCTTCGAACAGCGGCCCGAGATGACCCTTCCTACGTCCGACTTGTCGAGTGTGTGAGGAATGGATTTCCTAGCAACCGCTACGATCTTCACAACACCCTGCTCCCGTATTGGAAACTCCGCGATGAACTCTACTGCGACGGAGACCTTGTTCTGTACGGAGCACGTGTAGTTGTCCCTGCTGCATCACGTCCCCACGCCTTGGCTCGCCTTCACGACAGTCACCGTGGAGCTGAGGCCACCAAACGACGTGCACGACAGACTGTGTTCTGGCCCGGCATCAACTCCGACATCTCCAATGTTGTCCGTGCGTGTGAGCCCTGCCAAGTATTACAACCCAGCCAGCAGCAGGAACCCTTCATGAGTGACGACAACCCCACCCGCCCCTTTGAGTCTGTGTCGGCCGACTTTTTCTGTGTGTCAGGAAAGTCCTTCCTTGTTATCGTCGACCGTCTCTCTGGTTGGCCGGTTGTCATCAAGTGCGGTAATGACACGACGTCTGCCGCCACCATCAGCAAGTTCCGCCACTACTTCCGTGACGTGGGCGTTCCTGTACGCCTGCGAACCGACGGAGGGCCTCAGTTCACAAGCCGGGACTTTGCTGTGTTCCTTGACCGATGGGGAGTCCGGCATGTGTTGTCATCGCCCCATTACCCGCAGTCCAACGGCCACGCTGAGGCTGCTGTCAAATCCCTGAAGCACCTCATCCTTAAGGTGGCCCCTTCTGGGAACATTGACTGCGAGGCCTTCGACCGGGGTCTTCTTGAACTCCGCAACACACCTAACTACACCGGACGCTCCCCTGCCCAGGTTTTGTATGGACGCCCCCTTCGTTCTTGTGTCCCTGCTCACCCTCAATCCTTCTCCAAGGAGTGGCAGGCCAAGACAGAGGATTGTGATCGCCGAGCCGCCGAACGTGTTCAGGACGTCGTCGCCCGCTACAACGACCACGCCCGTTCTCTCCCCAGGTTGAGTGTCGGCACCCAAGTCCGTGTTCAGGACCCGACCTCCCTACGTTGGGACAAAGTAGGCGTAGTCATGGGCCTCGGTAGGTCACGGGACTACCAGGTGCGGTTACCCAGTGGTCGTGTGTGGTGGAGGAACCGCCGTTTTCTCCGCCCCGTAACAATGCCTTCTGCTGGCCCCGCCACCAGTGTTGAGTCCCATACCCTTCCCAGTGATGAAGTCCCTCGACGCTCAGAACGGATCCAAAAGAAAAGGTCCGCTCAAGACTTTGCTATGAGCGTATAGGGGGGAGGGAGGTGTATGTATATTATGTATGCTGGATTATATATTATGTATGTATATTATGTATGTGCTCCATTTATGTATTATTTATTCAGCCTAGCTAGCAGCGTGTGGCAATGTTATTACCATATCCCACATGCTTAATTAATGTGCCTGGCGACGTATGGAAGCTGCTAATGTATCACTTGCCATACGTCGTCTATAGCAGTTGACAAGGAGCCTAGCTGAGGAGCACTACTCCCCTTGTGTACATATCTCTCTGATCCAGTAAATTGAACCTACAAAACTATACAGGTGTTTGTGTTCGCTCCTGTATATAGAACTTATTATCCAGAACCTAACACTTGTTCCATGAGTTCGTCTTTCATCAACTGTTCCAGTAGTGGCGGTAGACGTGTGTTACTTGTTCCATGAGTTCGTCTTTCATCAACTGTTCCAGTAGTGGCGGTAGACGTGTGTTACTTGTTCCATGAGTTCGTCTTTCATCAACAACCAATTATTAGCAAGTGTTTTCGGTGTCTTGGTGTCAATTAATCTTATCGTCTCTGGTAATGTTATGAGGACCGGGTTATCGCTGCGTGCACTAGACGATAATGTAACCACACTTTAAACTTTGTCTGTTTCGGAAGTTTCGGAACACAACTGTAAACATTACTGTATACTGATGTGGATATTTTCTCTGAGTTTTAAAACTATTTAAAATTTATTGGTACCCATTAACAAGTCTGATCAGATGTGAGTCACGTAACGATACATCCATGAGTGTGAAAGGTGAACAGTGAACACAGACAAACCATCTGACTGAAACAAATTATAAATGAAAAAACACACACACACATATATATATATATATATATATATAT
Source organism: Homarus americanus (assembly GCF_018991925.1). Classification (NCBI taxonomy): domain Eukaryota; kingdom Metazoa; phylum Arthropoda; class Malacostraca; order Decapoda; family Nephropidae; genus Homarus; species Homarus americanus. The sequence goes on from NW_024755751.1 coordinate 9,578, forward strand.
ATATATATATATATATATATATATATATATATATATATATATATATATATATATATATATATATATATATATATATATATATGCAAGTAAATCACTGTAGGTGCGCGTGATCTAGGTATATGCTGATAACCACAAGGAAAGAAGAAAACACGAAGTTCCCAAGCGCTTTCGTGTAATTCATATCTTCAGGGGTGAGTACAGACTAAGGAGAAGTACAAAACAAGGTGTATATATACAGAGGAGGGTGAGGTCAGGTCCTCTGTATATATACACTTGGACTGTTCTCATCTTTCACTTTACTGTATGTATGTATGTAAAGACAAATTATAAATGTCACCAACATTATATAGAGGTAGACTAATGTGTTACAGAGAAAGTTATGGCCACTGTCAACGCCACAGTCAATTCTCTCAAAGCGAAAAGTGTTTACGAAGTCCCCTTTGGTATTGAGAGCTCATACAACACCAATTTTGGAGTCTGTCTGTATACATGAGACAATGACGTATGCAGGACCAAACTCAATTAGTGTATACGTATAATAAGCACTCCCAGTCATGATTAAACGTATAATAAGCACTCCCAGTCATGATTATACGTATAATAAGCACTCCCAGACATAATTATACGTATAATAAGCACTCCCAGTCATAATTATACGTATAATAAGCACTCCCAGTCATGATTATACGTATAATAAGCACTCCCAGTCATAATTATACGTATAATAAGCACTCCCAGTTATAATTATACGTATAATAGGCACTCCCAGTCATGATTATACGTATAATAAGCACTCCCAGTTATAATTATACGTATAATAAGCACTCCCAGTCATGATTATACGTATAATAAGCACTCCCAGTCATGATTATACGTATAATAAGCACTCCCAGTTATAATTATACGTATAATAATTATGCACTCCCAATCATGATTATACGTATAATAAGCACTCCCAGTTATAATTATACGTATAATAAGCACTCCCAGTCATGATTATACGTATAATAAGCACTCCCAGTTATAATTATACGTATAATAAGCACTCCCAGTCATGATTATACGTATAATAAGCACTCCCAGTCATGATTATACGTATAATAAGCACTCCCAGTCATGATTATACGTATAATAAGCACTCCCAGTTATAATTATACGTATAATAAGCACTCCCAGTCATGATTATACGTATAATAAGCACTCCCAGTTATAATTATACGTATAATAAGCACTCCCAGTCATGATTATACGTATAATAAGCACTCCCAGTCATGATTATACGTATAATAAGCACTCCCAGTCATAATTATACGTATAATAAGCACTCCCAGTTATAATTATACGTATAATAAGCACTCCCAGTCATGATTATACGTATAATAAGCACTCCCAGTTATAATTATACGTATAATAAGCACTCCCAGTCATGATTATACGTATAATAAGCACTCCCAGTCATGATTATACGTATAATAAGCACTCCCAGTCATGATTATACGTATAATAAGCACTCCCAGTCATAATTATACGTATAATAAGCACTCCCAGTTATAATTATACGTATAATAAGCACTCCCAGTCATGATTATACGTATAATAAAGCACTCCAGTTATAGTGCGCCGTATAATAAACTCCAGTCATGATTATGCGATCGCCTCCCAGTCATGATTATACGTATAATAAACACTCCAGTCATAATTATACGTATAATAAGCACTCCAGTTATAATTATACGTATAATAAACACTCAGTCATGATTATACGTATAATAAGCGCTCCCAGTTATAATTATACGTATAATAAGCTCAGTCATGATTATGCGTATATGCTCCAGTTATAATTATACGGCTAATAAGCACTCAGTCATGATTATGCGTATAATATGCTCCCAGTGTCATGATTATACGTATAATAAGCACTCAGTCATGATTATACGTATAATAAGCACTCCCAGTCATAATTATACGTATAATAAGCACTCCCAGTTATAATTATACGTATAATAAGCACTCCCAGTCATGATTATACGTATAATAAGCACTCCCAGTCATGATTATACGTATAATAAGCACTCCGAGTCATAATTATACGTATAATAAGCACTCCCAGTCATAATTATACGTATAATAAGCACTCCCAGTCATGATTATACGTATAATAAGCACTCCCAGTCATGATTATACGTATAATAAGCACTCCCAGTCATAATTATACGTATAATAAGCACTCCCAGTCATGATTATACGTATAATAAGCACTCCCAGTCATGATTATACGTATAATAAGCACTCCCAGTCATGATTATACGTGTAATAAGCACTCCCAGTCATAATTATACGTATAATAAGCACTCCCAGTCATGATTATACGTATAATAAGCACTCCCAGTCTTAATTATACGTATAATAAGCACTCCCAGTCATAATTATACGTATAATAAGCACTCCCAGTCATAATTATACGTATAATAAGCACTCCCAGTCATGATTATACGTATAATAAGCACTCCCAGTCATAATTATACGTATAACTCTGGGCGGTTCTTTTGCTAGGCTACGTTAGAACGCCACCCTCCGGGAGGCTCCACATTGTCTAACTGTAGTGCATTAAGTTAGACCACATTTTTGGTTTTGCCATTAGCAGCAAGTATGTATAGATTTTTGCCAGTTCCCACTCTGGAGCATCCAATATAGAACTGTCCATGAGAGAAGCAAGGAAACCCCAGGTTTAGGCCAACCATCTTTAGGGACTGTCCCTGGCTTTTGTAGATGGTCATGGCAAAGCTCACTTGAACCGGGAACTGAAGTCGCTTGAACTCAAATGGCAGGTCAGTGGTGATAAGAGGTATCCTTGGTATAAAAACGTCCTCTCCTTTAGCTTTTCCTGTCAGTATAGTAGCTGCCAGTACATGTGGCACCATGCTCTTCACCACCAGTCTTGTGCCATTGCAGAGCTTTAGTGGTTCAAGATTTCTTAAGAGCATTATAGGAGTTCCAATCTTGGGAGTGAGGTGGTGAGGAGGTATTCCAGCGGGCTCCACAGAATTAAGAAATTCTGTAGGGTACTGGACTGCTTGGTCCTGGTCGATTATTGTATCAACAGATTTGAATGAGGTCTCACTGCCTGGAAGCTGTATGAGTAGAGTCATGTTAATTTCAGCCACTGTTTCAATCTTTGGTGCCAGAATTGCGCGTTCACGCAGCCATTTGTGATCCTTGTAGTGGTGGATGTTTGGGTAGACCATGTTAGTGAGCTCAGTTGAGGACTTTACAACATTTCCACATCCTTGAGGAATGATTATTTGTCCTTCTGAATCAACAGGGAAAGTTCCATTCCCAATCTGTAGTAGAAGGTTTGCAAACCGTCCAGCATCCTGATCTCCTTGATATAATAATAATAATAATAATAATTAACGGTTTATTGAAAGAGATGGCAGCCAGAAGGCTGAAAATATACAGTTACATATTTGGGGAATGGGTTTCGAATTACAATAATATACAAGTAACATAAGTGACACAAATAAGACATATAATAACTAGATGGGGAAAAGCTCAAACTACAGTTCATTTCAACATAGTGACAGTGTAAGGAGTAGTGTTTACTGGGAGTGAATACACTGGTTTATTACAAGTTATTGATAATTTTTACAATGGTTGGGACTGGGCTGGTCTTATAGCGATCAGTTCGTGCACGTATG
>NW_024755752.1:0-2604 GCF_018991925.1 Homarus americanus
CAGATGGGAGTGTCGGAGGTGTACCTGGGAGTATCAGAGGTGTACTTGGGAGTGTCAGAGGTGTACCTGGTAGTGTCAGCGGTGTACCTGGGAGTGTCTGAGGTGTACCTAGGAGTGTCAGAGGTGTGCCTGGGAATGTCAGAGGTGCACTTGGGAGTGTCAGAGGTGCACCTTGGAGTGTCTGAGGTGTACCTGGGAGTGTCTGAGGTGTACCTGGCAGTGTCTGAGATGTACCTGGCAGTTTCTGAGGTGTACCTGGCAGTGTCAGCGGTGTACCTGGGAGTGACAGCGGTGTACCTGGGAGTGTTAGAGGTGTATCAGGGAGTGATAGAGGAGTACCTAGGAGTGTTAGAGGTGTACCTGGGAGTGTGAGAAGTGTGCCTGGGGTGTCTGGGTGTGCCTGTGGTGTCAGAGGGTGTGCCTGGGTGTCAGGGGTGTGCCAGGGGTGTCGGTGGGTGCCTGGGGTGTCAGAGGTGTGGGGTGTCGGGTGTGCCTGGGGCGTGAGGGAGATGTGTCTGGGGTGTCAGGGGTGTGCCTAGGGTGAGAAGTGTACCTGGGAGTGTCTGGTGTGTACCTGGTAGTGTCAGAGGTGTACCTGGGAGTGTCAGGGGTGTACCAGGGACTGTCAGAGGTTCACTTGGGAGTGTCAGAGGTGCACCTTGGAGTGTTTGAGGTGTACCTGGCAGTATCTGAGGTGTACCTGGCAGTGTCAGCGGTGTACCTGGGAGTGTCGGAGGTGTACCTGGGAGTGTCAGAGGTGTACTTGGGAGTGTCAGAGGTGTACCTGGGAGTGTCAGAGGTGTACCTGGGAGTGTCAGAGGTGTACCTGGGAGTGTCAAAGGTGTACCTGGGAGTGTCTGGGGTGTACCTGTGAGTGTCAGAGGTGTACCTGTGAGTGTCAGGGGTGTACCAGGGAGTGTCAGTGGAGTACCTGGGAGTGTCAGAGAGTGTACCTTGGAATGTCAGGGTGTACCTGGGGAGTGTCAGAGGTGTGCCTGGGGTGTCGGGTGTGCCTGGGGTGTGGGGTGTGCCTGGGGTGTCGGAGGTGTAAATGGGAGTGTCGGTGTACCTGGGGTGTCAGGGTGTGCTTAGGAGTGTCAGGGTGTACCTGGTGGTGTCAGCGGTGTACCTAAGTGTCACAAGGGTGTTACCTGGGAGTGTCAGGGTGTACCTGGCAGTGTCTGAGGTGTACCTGGCAGTGTCTGAGGTGTACCTGGCAGTGTCAGCGGTGTACCTGGGAGTGTCGGAGGTTTACCTGGGAGTGTCGGAGGTGTACCTGGGAGTGTCAGAGGTGTACTTGGGAGTGTCAGAGGTGTATCTGGGAGTGTCAGCGGTGTACCTAGGAGTGTCTGAGGTGTACCTGGGAGTGTCAGAGGTTTGCCTGGGAGTGTCAGAGGTGCACTTGGGAGTGTCAGAGGTGCTCCTTGGAGTGTCTGAGGTGTACCTGGGAGTGTCTGAGGTGTACCTGGCAGTGTCTGAGGTGTACCTGGCAGTGTCTGAGGTGTACTTGCGACTTGTTAGAGGTGTATCAGGGAGTGGCAGAGGAGTACCTAGGAGTGTCAGAGGTGTACCTAGGAGTGTGAGAAGTGTACCTGAGAGTGTCTGGGGTGTACCTGTGAGTGTCAAAGGTGTACCTGTGAGTGTCAGGGGTGTACCAGGGAGTGTCAGTGGAGTACCAGGGAGTGTCAGAGGTGTACCTGGGAGTGTCAGAGGTGTACCTGGGAGTGTCAGATGTGTACCTGGGAGTGTCAGAGGTGTATCTGGGAGTGTCGGACGTGTACCTGGGAGTGTCAGAGGTTTACCAGGGAATGTCAGTGGAGTACCTGGGAGTGTCAAAGGTGTACCTGGGAGTGTCAGAGGTGTGCCTGGAAGTGTCAGAGGTGTACCTGGGGTGGTAGAGATTAGCCACTGGGGTGTCGGAGGTGTGCAGGGTGTCAGAGGTGTACCTGGTGTCAGAGGTGTACCTGGGGTGTCAGAGGTGTGCCAGGGAATGTCAGTGGAGTGGGGGATGTCAAGGGAGTACCTGGGGGTGTCAGAGGGTGTACCTGGAATTATCAGAGGTGTACCTGGGGTGTCAAGGTGTACCTGGGTGTGTGAGAGGTGTACCTGGGGAGTGTCAGAGGTGTACCTGGGAGTGTCAGAGGTGTACCTGGGAGTGACAGCGGTGTACCTGGGAGTGTCTGAGGTGTACATGGGAGTGTCAGAGGTGTGCCTAGGAGTGTCAGAGGTGCAGTTGGAAGTATCAGAGGTGCACCTTGGAGTGTCTGAGGTGTACCTGGGAGTGTCTGAGGTGCACGGCAGTGTCTGAGGTGTACCTGGCAGTGTCTGAGGTGTATCTGGCAGTGTCAGCGGTGTACCTGGGAGTGTCAGGGGTGCACCTGCGAGTGTTAGAGGTGTATCAGGGAGTGACAAAGCAGTACCTAGGAGTGTCAGAGGTGTACCTGGGAGTGTCAGAGGTGTACCTGGGAGTGTCAAAGGTGTACCTGCGAGTGTCAGAGATGTACCTGAGAGTGTTAGCGGTATATCTGGGAGTGTCGGACGTGTACCTGGGAGTGTCAGAGGTGTACCAGGGAATGTCAGTGGAGTACCTGGGAGTATCAGAGG
>NW_024755753.1:0-36837 GCF_018991925.1 Homarus americanus
GTGTTTCGAAGCCGGATTTGGTAAAACGTTATTCTGACCACCTATGTGATACGGGTAGTCTCCATTAGAGGTTGACGGCGCCATAAGCTCGTTGAACAGACTTTGTTTGAAATATAACAGAGTCTAGGACTGCTTTTAGTATCCTGGTGGTCCAGAGGTAGCGTTCCCCGGTCACAGTCATGGGCTCGTAGGCCATGGGTTCGAATCCTGGCGGGAGGAGGAGTTGATTGTATGTAGAAGTCCGCGTGCTTTATTAGGCTAATGAAATATATATGGATCCTCGTGTTTCGAAGCCTGATTTTGTAAAACGTTACTCTGACCACCTATGTGATCCGGCTAGTCCCAATTAGAGGTTCACGGCTCCATAAGCGCGTTGAACAGACTTTGTGTGAAATTTAACAGAGTTTAGGACTGCTTTTAGTATCCTGGTGGTCCAGAGGTAGCGTTCCCCGGTCACAGTCATGAGTTCGTGGGCCGTGGGTTCCAATACTGGCGGGGTGAGGTGTTGATTGTATGTAGAAGTCACGTGCTAATAAATTTATATGGATCTTCTTGTTTCGATGCGGTTGGTAAAACGTTACTCTGACCACCTGGAGATATGGGGTGATCCCATTGAAGTTCAAGCGACATAAGCTCGGTGAACAGGCTATGAGTGAAATATAACAGAGTCTAGAACTGCTGGTATCCTGGTGGTCAGAGGTAGCGTTCCCCAGGTACGAACATGGGCTCGTCAGATTAGTGGGTTCGAATCCTGGAAGGTGAAACTTATTGTATAGCAGTCCGCGTGCTTTATTGGGCTAATGAAATATATATGGATCCTCGTGTTTCGAAACAGTTGTAAGATTATCTTTAAACCCTCTCGTGATGGGTAGTCCTCATTAGGTTCACGGATCCATAAGCTCGTTGAACAGGCTTTGTGTGAAATATAACAGAGTCTAGGACTGCTTTTATTATCCTGGTGGTCCAGAGGTAGCGTTCCCCGGTCACAGACATGGGCTCGTGGGCCATGGGTTCGAATCCTGGCGGGGTGAGGCGTTGATTGTATGTAGAAGTCCGCATGCTTTATTAGGCTAATGAAATATATATGGATCCTCGTGTTTCGAAGCCTGATTTTATAAAACGTTACTCTGACCACCTACGTGATACGGATAGTCCCCATTAGCGGTTCACGGCGCCATAAGCTCGTTGAACATGCTTTGTGTGAAATATAACAGAGTCTAGGACTGGTTTTAGTATCCTGGGGGTCCAGAGGTAGCGTTCCCCAGTCACAGTCATGGGCTCGTGGGCCGTGGGTTCAAATCCTGGCGGGGTGAGGAGTTGATTTTATGTAGAAGTCCGCGTGCTTTATTGGACTATTGAAATATATATGGATCCTCGTGTTTCGAAGCCGGTTTTGGTAAAACGTTACTCTGACCACCTACGAGATACGGGTAGTCCCCATTAGAGGTTCGCGGCACCATAAGCTCGTTTAACAGACTTTGTTTGACATTTAACTGAGTCTAGGACTGCTTTTAGTATCCTGGTGGGCCAGAGGTAGCGATCCCCGTGTCACAGTAATGGGCTCGTGGGCCGTGGGTTCCAATCCTGGTGGGGTGAGGTGTTGATTGTATGTAGAAGTCCGCCTGCTTTATTGGGCTAATGAAATATATATGGATCCCTGTGTTTCGAAGCCGGATTTGGTAAAACGTTACTCTGACCACCTACGTGATACGGGTAGTCCCCATTAGAGGTTCACGGCGCCATAAGAGCGTTGAACAGGCTTTGTGTGAAATATAACAGAGTCGAGGACTGCTTTTGCATCCTGGTGGTCCAGGAGGTAGCGTTCTCGGTCACAGTCATGGGCCTGTGGGGCCATGGGTTCGAATCTCAAGCAGAGGCATTGATTGTATGTGAACTCCGCTGCGGCTTTATTGGCTAATGAAATATATATGGATCCTCATGTTTCGAAGCCAGATTTTGTAAAACGTTGGCTTCTGACCACCTACGTGATACAGGTAGTCCTCATTAGAGGTTCACGGATCCATAAGCTCGTTGAACAGGCTTTGTGTGAAATATATAACAGAGTCTGGACTGCTTTTAGTATCCTGGTGGTCAAGAGATAGTTCCCCGTCACAGTCATGAGTTCGGGTCATGGGGTTCCAACTTAGCGGGTGTGATGTTGATTGTATGTAGAAGTCCGCGTGCTTTATTGGGCTAATGAAATATATATGGATCCTCATGTTTCGTAGATGGATTTGGTAAAACGTTACTCTGATCACCTATGTGATACGGGTAGTTCCGACTAGAGGTTCACGGCTCCATAAGCTCGTTGAACAGACTTTTTGTGAAATTTAACAGAGTCTAGGACTGATTTTAGAATCCTGGTGGTCCAGAGGTAGCGTTCCCCGGTCACAGTCATGAGTTCGTGGACCGTGGGTTCCAATCCTAGCGGGGTGAGGTGTTGATTGTATGTAGTAGTCCGCGTGCTTTATTGGACTAATGAAATATATATGGATCCCTGTTTTTCGAAGCCAGATTTGGTAAGACGTTACTCTGACCACCTACGTGATACGGGTAGTCCCCATTAGACGTTCACGGCGCCATAAGAGCGTTGTACAGGCTTTGTGTGAAATATAACAGAGTCTAGGACTGCTTTTAGTATCCTGGTGGTCAAGAGATAGCGTTCCCCGGTCACAGTCATGAGTTCGTGGGCCGTGGGTTCCAATCCTAGCGGGGTGAGGTGTTGATTGTATGTAGAAGTCCGCGTGCTTTATTGGACTAATGAAATATATATGGATCCTCGTGTTTCGATGCCGGATTTGGTAAAACGTTACTCTGACCACCTATGTGATACGGGTAGTCCCCATTAGAGGTTCACGGTGCCTTAAGTTCGTTGAACAGGCTCTGTGTGAAATATAACAGAGTCTAGGACTGCTTTTAGTATCCTGGTGGTCCAGAGGTAGTGTTCCACGGTCACAGTCATGGGCTCGTGGGCCGTGGGTTCGAATCCTGGCGGGGTGAGGTGTTGATTGTATGTAGAAGTCAGCGTGCTTTATTGGGCTAATGAAATATATATGGATCCTCGTGTTTCGAAGCCGGATTTGATAAAACCTTATTCTGACCTCCTACGTGATACGGGTAGTTCCCATTAGAGTTTCACGGCGCCATAAGCTCGTTGAACATGCTTTGTGTGAAATATAACAGAGTCTAGGATTGGTTTTAGTATCCTGGTGGTCCAGAGGTAGCGTTCCCCGGTCACAGTCATGGGCTCTTGGGCCATGGGTTCGAATCCTGGCGGGGTGAGGAGTTGATTGTATGTAGAAGTCCGCGTGCTTTATTAGGTTAATGAAATATATATGGATCCTCGTGTTTCGATGCCGGATTTGGTAAAACGTTACTCTGACCACCTATGAGATACGGGTAGTCCCCATTAGAGGTTCACGGCGCCATAAGGTCGTTGAACAGGCTTTGAGTGAAATATAACAGAGTCAAGGACTGCTTTTAGTATCCTGGTGATCCAGAGGTAGCGTTCCCCGGTCACAGTCATGGGCTAATGGGTCGTGGGTTCGAATCCTGGCGGGGTGAGGCGTTGATTGTATGTAGAAGTCCGTGTGCTTTATTGGGCTAATGAAATATATATGGATCCTCGTGTTTCGAAGCCAGATTTTGTAACACGTTACTCTGACCACCTACGTGATACAGGTAGTCCTCATTAGAGGTTCACGGATCCATAAGCTCGTTGAACAGGCTTTGTGTGAAATTTAACAGAGTCTAGGACTGCTTTTAGTATCCTGGTGGTCCAGAGGTAGTGTTCCCCGGTCAGAGTCATGGGCTCGTGGGCCGTGGGTTCGAATCCTGGCGGGGTGAGGTGTTGATTGTATGTAGAAGCCCGCATGCTTTATTGGGCTAATGAAATATATATGGATACTCGTGTTTCGAGGCCGGATTTGGTAAAACGTTATTCTGACCACCTATGTGATACGGGTAGTCCCCATTAGAGGTTGACGGCGCCATAAGCTCGTTGAACAGACTTTGTGTGAAATATAACAGAGTCTAGAACTGCTTTTAGTATCCTGGTGGTCCAGAGGTAGCGTTCCCCCGTCACAGTCATGGGCTCGTGGGCCATGGGTTCGAATCCTGGCGGGGTGAGGAGTTGATTGTATGTAGAAGTCCGCGTGCTTTATCAGGCTAATGAAATATATATGGATCCTCGTGTTTCGATGCCTGATTTTGTAAAACGTTACTCTGACCACCTACGTGATACGGGTAGTCCCGATTAAAGGTTCACGGCTCCATAAGCTCGTTGAACAGACTTTGTATGAAATTTAACAGAGTCTAGGACTGCTTTTAGTATCCTGGTGGTCCAGAGGTAGCGTTCCCCGGTCACAGTCATGAGTTCGTGGGCCGTGGGTTCCAATACTGGGGGGGTGAGGTGTTGATTGTATGTAGAAGTCCGCGTGCTTTATTGGACTAATGAAATATATATGGATCCCTGTGTTTCGAAGCCGGAATTGGTAAAACGTTACTCTGACCACCTACGTGATACGGGTAGTCCCCATTAGAGGTTCACGGCGCCATAAGAGCGTTGAACAGGCTTTGTGTGAAATATAACAGAGTCTAGGACTGCTTTTAGTATCCTGGTGGTCAAGCGATAGCGTTCCCCGTTCACAGTCATGGGCTCGTGGGCCGTGTGTTCGAATGCTGGCGGGGTGAGGTGTTCATTTTATGTAGAATTCCGCGTGCTTTATTGGGCTAATGAAATATATATATGGATCATCGTGTTTTGAAGCCGGATTTGGTACAACGTTACTCTGACCACCTACGTGATACGGGTAGTCCCCATTACAGGTTCACGGCGTCATAAGCTCGTTGAACAGGCTTTGTGTAAAATATAACAGAGTCTAAGACTGCTTTTAGTATCCTGGTGGGCCAGAGGTAGCGATCCCCGTGTCACAGTAATGGGCTCGTGGGCGGTGAGTTCGAATCCTGGCGGGGTGAGGTGTTCATTTTATGTAGAATTCCGCGTGCTTTATTGGGCTAATGAAATATATATATGGATCATCGTGTTTTGAAGCCGGATTTGGTAAAATGTTACTCTGACCACCTACGTGATACGGGTAGTCCCCATTAGAGGTTCACGGTGCCATAAGCTCATTGAACAGGTTTTGTGTGAAATATAACAGAGTCTAGGACTGCTTTTAGTATCCTGGTGGTCCAGAGGTAGCGTTCCCCGGTCACAGTCATGGGCTCGTGGGCCGTGGGTTCAAATCCTGGCGGGGTGAGGAGTTGATTGTATGTAGAAGTCCGCGTGATTTATTGGACTATTGAAATATATATGGATCCTCGTGTTTCGAAGCCGGATTTGGTAAAACGTTACTCTGACCACCTACGAGATACGGGTAGTCCCCATTAGAGGTTCGCGGCACCATAAGCTCGTTGAACAGACTTTGTGTGAAATTTAACTGAGTCTAGGACTGCTTTTAGTATCCTGGTGGGCCAGAGGTAGCGATCCCCGTGTCACAGTAATGGGCTCGTGGGCCGTGGGTTCCAATCCTGGTGGGGTGAGGTGTTGATTGTATGTAGAAGTCCGCCTGCTTTATTGGGCTAATGAAATATATATGGATCCTCGTGTTTCGAAGCCGGATTTGGTAAAACGTTACTCTGACCACCTGCGTGATACGGGTAGTCCCCATTAGAGGTTCACGGCGCCATAAGAGCGTTGAACAGGCTTTGAGTGAAATATAACAGATTCAAGGACTGCTTTTAGTATCCTGGGGGTCCAGAGGTAGCGTTCCCCGGTCACAGTCATGGGCTTATGGACCGTGGGTTCGAATCCTGGCAGGGTGAGGTGTTGATTGTATGTACTGTAGAAGTCTGCGTGCTTTATTGGGCTAATGAAATATATATGGATCCTCGTGTTTCGAAGCCGGATTTGGTAAAACGTTACTCTGACCACCTACATGATACGGGTAGTCCCCATTAAAGGTTCATGGCGCCATAAGAGAGTTGAACAGGCTTTGTGTGAAATATAACAGAGTCTAGGACTGCTTTTAGTATCCTGGTGGTCCAGAGATAGGATTCCCTGGTCACAGTCATGGGCTCGTGGGCCGTGGGTTCGAATCCTGGAGGGGTGAGGTGTTGATTGTATGTAGAAGTCCGCGTGCTTTATTGGGCTAATGAAATATATATGAATCCTCGTGTTTCGATGCCGGATTTGGTAAAACGTTAGTCTGACCACCTACGAGATACGGTTAGTTCCCATTTGAGGTTCAAAGCGCCATAAGCTCGTTGAACAGGCTTTGAGTGAAATATAACAGAGTCTAGGACTGCTTTTAGTATCCTGGTGGTCCAGAGGTAGCGTTCCCCGGTTACAGTCATGGGCTCATTGGCCATGGGTTCGAATCCTGGCGGGGTGAGGAGTTGATTGTATGTAGAAATCCGCGTGCTTTATTAGGCTAATGAAATATATATGGATCCTCGTGTTTCAAAGCCTGATTTTGTAAAACTTTACTCTGACCACCTACGTGATACGGGTAGTCCCCATTAAAGGTTCACGGCGCCATAAGGTCGTTGAACAGGCTTTGTGTGAAGTATCACAGAGTCTAGGACTGCTTTTAGTATCCTGGTGGTCCAGAGGTAGCGTTAGTCACAGTCATGGGCTCGTGGACTGTGGGTTCAAATCCTGGCGGGGTGAGATGTTGATTGTATGTAGAAGTCCGCGTGCTTTATTGGGCTAAAGAAATATATATGGATCCTCGTGTTTCGAAGCCGGATTTGGTAAAACGTTACTCTGACCGCCTACGTGATACGGGTAGTCCCCATTAGAGGTTCACGGCGCCATAAGATCGTTGAACAGGCTTTGTGTGAAATATAACAGAGTCTAGGACTGCTTTTAGTATCCTGGTGGTCCAGAGGTAGCGTTCTCCGTTCACAGTCATGGGCTCATAGGCCGTGGGTTCGAATCCTGGGGGGTTGAGGTCTTGATTGTATGTAGAAGTCCGCGTGCTTTATTGGGATAATGAAATATATATGGATCCTCGTGTTTCGAAGCCTGATTTTGTAAAACTTTACTCTGACCACCTACGTGATACGGGTAGTCCCCATTAAAGGAGCACGGCGCCATAAAGTCGTTGAACAGGCTTTGTGTGAAGTATCACAGAGTCTAGGACTGCTTTTAGTATCCTGGTGGTCCAGAGGTAGCGTTCTCCGGTCACAGTCATGGTCTCGTGGGCCGTGGGTTCGAATCCTTTCGGGGTGAGGTGTGTGTTGATTGTATGGAGAAGTCCGCGTGCATTATTGGGCTAATGAAATATATATGGATCCTCCTGTTTCGAAGCCAGATTTGTAAAACGTTACCCTGACCACCTACGTGATACGGGTAGTCCCCATTAGAGGTTCGCGGCACCATAAGCTCATTGAACAGGCTTTGTGTGAAATATAACAGAGTCTAGGACTGCTTTTATTATCCTGGTTGTCCAGAGGTAGCGTTCCCCGTGTCACAGTCATGGGCTCGTGGGCCGTGGCTTCCAATCCTGGCGGGGTGAGGTGTTGATTGTATGTAGAAGTCCGCGTGCTTTATTGGGCTAATGAAATATATATGGATCCTCGTGTTTCGAAGCCGAATATGGTAAAACGTTACTCTGACCACCTACGTGATACGGGTAGTCCCCATTAAAGGTTCAGGGCGCCATAAGAGCGTTGAACAGGCTTTGTGTGAAATATAACAGAGTCTAGGACTGCTTTTCGTATCCTGGTGGTCCAGAGATAGCATTCCCCGGTCACAGTCATGGGCTTGCGGGCCGTGGGTTCGAATACTGGCTTGGTGAGGTGTTGATTGTATGTAGAAGTCTGCGTGTTTTATTGGGCTAATGAAATATATATAGATCCTCGTGTTTCGAAGCCGGATTTGGTAAAACGTTACTCTGACCACCTACGTGATACGGGTGGTCCCCATTAGCGGTTCACGGCGCCATAAGCTCGTTGGACAGGCTTTGTGTGAAATATAACAGAGTCTAGGACTGCTTTTATTATCCTGGTTGTCCAGAGGTAGCGTTCCCCGTGTCACAGTCATGGGCTCGTGGGCCGTGGCTTCCAATCCTGGCGGGGTGAGGTGTTGATTGTATGTAGAAGACCGCGTGCTTTATTGGGCTAATGAAATATATATGGATCCTCGTGTTTCGAAGCCGGATTTGGTAAAACGTTACTCTGACCACCTACGTGATACGGGTAGTCCCCATTAGCGGTTCACGGCGCCATAAACTCGTTGAACAGGCTTTGATTGAAATATAACAGAGTCAAGGACTGCTTTTAGTATCCTGGTGGTCCAGAGGTAGCGTTCCTCGGTCACAGTCATGGGTTCGTGGGCCGTGGGTTCGAATCCTGGAGGGGTGGGGTGCTTATTGTATGTAGAAGTCCGCGTGCATTATTGGGCTAATGAAATATATATGGATCCTCGTGTTTCGAAGCCAGTTTTGTAAAACGTTACTCTGACCACCTACGTGATACGGGTAGTCCCCATTAGAGGTTCACGGCGCCATAAGAGCGTTGAACAGACTTTGTGTGAAATTTAACAGAGTCTAGGACTGGTTTTAGTATCCTGCTGGTCCAGAGGTAGCGTTCCCCAGTCACAGTCATGGGCTCGTGGGCCGTGGGTTCGAATCCTGGAGGGGTGGGGTGCTTATTGTATGTAGAAGTCCGCGTGCATTATTGGGCTAATGAAATATATATGGATCCTCGTGTTTCGAAGCCGGATTTGGTAAAACGTTACTCTGACCACCTACGTGATACGGGTAGTCCCCATTACAGGTTCACGGCACCATAAGAGCGTTGAACAGGCTTTGTGTGAAATATAACAGAGTGTAGGACTGATTTTAGTATCCTGGTGGTCCAGAGGTAGCGTTCCCCGGTCACAGTCATGGTCTCGTGGGCCGTGGGTTCGAATCCTTTCGGGGTGAGGTGTGTGTTGATTGTATGTAGAAGTCCGCGTGCATTATTGGGCTAATGAAATATATATGGATCCTCGTGTTTCGAAGCCGGATTTGGTAAAACGTTACTCTGACCACCTACGTGATACGGGTAGTCCCCATTACAGGTTCACGGCGCCATAAGAGCGTTGAACAGGCTTTGTGTGAAATATAACAGAGTCTAGGACTGCTTTTAGTATCCTGGTGGTCCAGAGGTAGCGTTCTCCGGTCACAGTCATGGTCTCGTGGGCCGTGGGTTCGAATCCTTTCGGGGTGAGGTGTGTGTTGATTGTATGGAGAAGTCCGCGTGCATTATTGGGCTAATGAAATATATATGGATCCTCCTGTTTCGAACCCAGATTTGTAAAACGTTACCCTGACCACCTACGTGATACGGGTAGTCCCCATTAGAGGCTCGCGGCACCATAAGCTCATTGAACAGGCTTTGTGTGAAATATAACAGAGTCTAGGACTGCTTTTATTATCCTGGTTGTCCAGAGGTAGCGTTCCCCGTGTCACAGTCATGGGCTCGTGGGCCGTGGCTTCCAATCCTGGCGGGGTGAGGTGTTGATTGTATGTAGAAGTCCGCGTGCTTTATTGGGCTAATGAAATATATATGGATCCTCGTGTTTCGAAGCCGAATATGGTAAAACGTTACTCTGACCACCTACGAGATACGGGTAGTCCCCATTAAAGGTTCAGGGCGCCATAAGAGCGTTGAACAGGCTTTGTGTGAAATATAACAGAGTCTAGGACTGCTTTTCGTATCCTGGTGGTCCAGAGATTGCATTCCCCGGTCACAGTCATGGGCTTGCGGGCCGTGGGTTCGAATACTGGCTTGGTGAGGTGTTGATTGTATGTAGAAGTCTGCGTGTTTTATTGGGCTAATGAAATATATATAGATCCTCGTGTTTCGAAGCCGGATTTGGTAAAACGTTACTCTGACCACCTACGTGATACGTGTGGTCCCCATTAGCGGTTCACGGCGCCATAAGCTCGTTGAACAGGTTTTGAGTGAAATATAACAGAGTGTAGGACTGCTTTTAGTATCCTGGTGGTGCAGAGGTAGAGTTCCCCGGTCACAGTCATGGGCTCATGGACCGTGGGTTCGAATCCTGGCAGGGTGAGGTGTTGATTGTATGTACTGTAGAAGTCTGCGTGCTTTATTGGGCTAATGAAATATATATGGATCCTCGTGTTTCGAAGCCGGATTTGGTAAAACGTTACTCTGACCACCTACATGATACGGGTAGTCCCCATTAAAGGTTCACGGCGCCATAAGAGAGTTGAACAGGCTTTGTGTGAAATATAACAGAGTCTAGGACTGCTTTTAGTATCCTGGTGGTCCAGAGATAGCATTCCCCGGTCACAGTCATGGGCTCGAGGGCCGTGGGTTCGAATACTGGCTTGGTGAGGTGTTGATTGTATGTAGAAGTCTGCGTGTTTTATTGGGCTAATGAAATATATATAGATCCTCGTGTTTCGAAGCCGGATTTGGTAAAACGTTACTCTGACCACCTACGTGATACGGGTGGTCCCCATTAGCGGTTCACGGCGCCATAAGCTCGTTGAACAGGTTTTGAGTGAAATATAACAGAGTGTAGGACTGCTTTTAGTATCCTGGTGGTGCAGAGGTATCGTTCCCCGGTCACAGTCATGGGCTCGTTGGCCGTGGGTTCGAATCCTGGCGGGGTGATGTGTGTGTTGATTGTATGTAGAAGTCCGCGTGCTTTATTGGGCTAATGAAATATATATGGATCCTCGTGTTTCAATGCTGGATTTGGTAAAACGTTACTCTGACCACCTACGTGATACGGGTAGTCCCCATTACAGGTTCACGGCGCCATTAGATCGTTTAACAGGCTTTGTGTGAAATATAACAGAGTCAAGGACTGCTTTTAGTATCCTGGTGGTCCAGAAGTAGCGTTCCCCGTTCACAGTCATCTGCTCGTGGGCCGTGGGTTCGAATCCTGGAGGGGTGGGGTGCTTATTGTATGTAGAAGTCCGCGTGCATTATTGGGCTAATGAAATATATATGGATCCTCGTGTTTCGAAGCCAGATTTGTAAAACATTACTCTGACCACCTACGTGATACGGATAGTCCCCATTAGAGGTTCACGGCGCCATAAGAGCGTTGAACAGGCTTTGTGTGAAATATAACAGAGTCAAGGACTGCTTTTAGTATCCTGGTGGTCCAGAGGTAGCATTCCCCTGTCACAGTTATGGGCTCATGGGCCGTGGGTTCGAATCCTTGTGGGGTGAGGTGTTGATTGTATGTAGAAGTCCGCGTGCTTTATTGGGCTAATGAAATATATATGGATCCTCGTGTTTCATAGCCGGATTTGGTAACACTTTACTCTGACCACCTACGAGATACGGGTAGTCCCCATTAGAGGTTCACGGCGCCATAAGCTCGTTGGACAGGCTTTGAGTGAAATATAACAGATTCTAGGACTGCTTTTAGTATCCTGGGGGTCCAGAGGTAGCGTTCCCCGGTCACAGTCATGGGCTCATGGACCGTGGGTTCGAATCCTGGAGGGGTGAGGTGTTGATTGTATGTAGAAGTCCGCATGCTTTATTGGGCTAATGAAATATATATGGATCCTCGTGTTTCTATGCCGGATTTGGTAAAACGTTACTCTGACCACCTACGTGATACGGGTAGTCCCCATTAGAGGTTCACGGTGCCATAAGATCGTTTAACAGGCTTTGTGTGAAATATAACAGAGTCTAGGACTGCTTTTAGTATCCTGGTGGTCCAGAGGTAGTGTTCTCCGTTCACAGTCATGGGCTCATAGGCCGTGGGTTCGAATTCTGGCGGGGTGAGGTGTTGATTGTAGGTAGAATTCCGCGTGCTTTATTGGGCTAATGAAATATATATGGATCCTCGTGTTTCGATGCCGGAATTGGTAAAACGTTACTCTGACCACCTACGTGATACGGGTAGTCCCATTAGAGGTTCACGGTGCCTTAAGCTCGTTGAACAGACTTTGTGTGAAATATAACACAGTCTAGGACTGCTTTTAGTATCCTGGTGGTCCAGAGGTAACATTCCCCAGTCACAGTCATGGGCTCGTGGGCTGTGGGTTCAAATCCTGGCGGGGTGAGATGTTGATTGTATGTAGAAGTCCGCGTGCTTTATTGGGCTAAAGAAATATATATGGATCCTCGTGTTTCGAAGCCGGATTTGGTAAAACGTTACTCTGACCACCTACGTGATACGGGTAGTCCCCATTAGAGGTTCACGGCGCCATAAGATCGTTGAACAGGCTTTGTGTGAAATATAACACAGTCTAGGACTGCTTTTAGTATCCTGGTGGTCCAGAGGTAGTGTTCTCCGTTCACAGTCATGGGCTCATAGGCCGTGGGTTCGAATTCTGGCGGGGTGAGGTGTTGATTGTAGGTAGAATTCCGCGTGCTTTATTGGGCTAATGAAATATATATGGATCCTCGTGTTTCGATGCCGGAATTGGTAAAACGTTACTCTGACCACCTACGTGATACGGGTAGTCCCATTAGAGGTTCACGGTGCCTTAAGCTCGTTGAACAGACTTTGTGTGAAATATAACACAGTCTAGGACTGCTTTTAGTATCCTGGTGGTCCAGAGGTAACATTCCCCAGTCACAGTCATGGGCTCGTGGGCTGTGGGTTCAAATCCTGGCGGGGTGAGATGTTGATTGTATGTAGAAGTCCGCGTGCTTTATTGGGCTAAAGAAATATATATGGATCCTCGTGTTTCGAAGCCGGATTTGGTAAAACGTTACTCTGACCACCTACGTGATACGGGTAGTCCCCATTAGAGGTTCACGGCGCCATAAGATCGTTGAACAGGCTTTGTGTGAAATATAACACAGTCTAGGACTGCTTTTAGTATCCTGGTGGTCCAGAGATAGCATTCCCCGGTCACAGTCATGGGCTCGCGGGCCGTGGGTTCCAATAGTGGCTTGGTGAGGTGTTGATTGTATGTAGAAGTCTGCATGCCTTATTGGGCTAATGAAATATATATGGATCCTCGTGTTTCGAAGCCGGATTTGGTAAAACGTTACTCTGGCCACTTACGTGATAAGGGTAGTCCCCATTAGAGGTTCGCGGCACCATAAGCTCGTTGAACAGACTTTGTGTGAAATTTAACAGTGTCTAGTACTGCTTTTAGTATCCTTCTGGTCCAGAGGTAGCGTTCCCCGGTCACAGTCATGGGCTCATGGACCGTGGGTTCGAATCCTGGCAGGGTGAGGTGTTGATTGTATGTAGAAGTCTGCGTGCTTTATTGGGCTAATGAAGTATATATGGATCCTCGTGTTTCGAAGGCGGATTTGGTAATACGCTACTCTGACCACCTACGTGATATGGGTAGTCCCCATTAGAGGTTCACGGCACCATAAGCTCGATTGAACAGGCTTTGTGTGAATTATAACAGAGTCTAGGACTGCTTTTAGTATCCTGGTGGTCCAGAGGTAGCGTTCCCCGGTCACAGTCATGGGCTCGCGGGCCGTGGGTTCGAATACTGGCTTGGTGAGGTGTTGATTGTATGTAGAAGTCTGCGTGTTTTATTGGGCTAATGAAATATATATAGATCCTCGTGTTTCGAAGCCGGATTTGGTAAAACGTTACTCTGACCACCTACATGATACGGGTGGTCCCCATTAGCGGTTCACGGTGCCATAAGCTCGTTGAACAGGTTTTGAGTGAAATATAACAGTGTGTAGGACTGCTTTTAGTATCCTGGTGGTGCAGAGGTATCGTTCCCCGGTCACAGTCATGGGCTCGTTGGCCGTGGGTTCGAATCCTGGCGGGGTGAGGTGTGTGTTGATTGTATGTAGAAGACCGCGTGCTTTGTTGGGCTAATGAAATATATATGGATCCTCGTGTTTCGAAGCCGGATTTGGTAAAACGTTACTCTGACCACCTACGTGATACGTGTAGTCCCCATTAGCGGTTCACGGCGCCATAAACTCGTTGAACAGGCTTTGATTGAAATATAACAGAGTCAAGGACTGCTTTTAGTATCCTGGTGGTCCAGAGGTAGCGTTCTCTGATCACAGTCATGGTCTCGTGGGCCGTGGGTTCGAATCCTCTCGGGGTGAGGTGTGTGTTGATTGTATGGAGAAGTCCGCGTGCATTATTGGACTAATGAAATATATATGGATCCTCCTGTTTCGAAGCCAGATTTGTAAAACGTTACCCTGACCACCTACGTGATACGGGTAGTCCCCATTAGAGGTTCGCGGCACCATAAGCTCATTGAAGAGACTTTGTGTGAAATTTAACAGAGTCTAGGACTGCTTTTAGTATCCTGGTGGTCCAGAGGTAGCGTTTTCCGTTCACAGTCATGGGCTCAGAGGCCGTGGGTTCGAATCCTGGCGGGGTGAGGTGTTGATTGTATGTAGGAGTCCGCATGCTTTATTGGGCTAATGAAATATAGATGGATCCTCGTGTTTTGATGCCGGATTTGGTAAAACGTTACTCTGACCACCTACGTGATACGGGTAGTCCCCATTAGAGGTTCACGGTGCCTTGCTGCGTTGAACAGGCTTTGAGTGAAATATAACAGAGTGTAGGACTGCTTTTAGTATCCGGGTGGTCTAGAGGTAGTGTTCCCCGGTCACAGTCATGGGCTCGTGGGCCATGGGTTCGAATCCTGGCAGGGTGAGGTGTTGATTGTATGTAGAAGTCTGCGTGCTTTATTGGGCTAATGAAATATATATGGATCCTCGTGTTTCAAAGCGGATTTGGTAATACGCTACTCTGAACCACCTACGTGATATGGGTAGTCCCCATTAGAGGATCGCGATACCATAAGCTCGTTGAACAGGCTTTGTGTGAATTATAACAGAGTCTAGGAATGCTTTTAGTATCCTGGTGGTCCAGAGGTAGCGTTCCTCGGTCACTGTCATGGGCTCGCGGGCCGTGGGTTCGAATACTGGCTTGGTGAGGTGTTGATTGTATGTAGAAGTCTGCGTGTTTTATTGGGCTAATGAAATATATATAGATCCTCGTGTTTCGAAGCCGGATTTGGTAAAACGTTACTCTGACCACCTACATGATACGGGTGGTCCCCATTAGCGGTTCACGGTGCCATAAGCTCGTTGAACAGGTTTTGAGTGAAATATAACAGTGTGTAGGACTGCTTTTAGTATCCTGGTGGTGCAGAGGTATCGTTCCCCGGTCACAGTCATGGGCTCGTTGGCCGTGGGTTCGAATCCTGGCGGGGTGAGGTGTGTGTTGATTGTATGTAGAAGACCGCGTGCTTTGTTGGGCTAATGAAATATATATGGATCCTCGTGTTTCGAAGCCGGATTTGGTAAAACGTTACTCTGACCACCTACGTGATACGTGTAGTCCCCATTAGCGGTTCACGGCGCCATAAACTCGTTGAACAGGCTTTGATTGAAATATAACAGAGTCAAGGACTGCTTTTAGTATCCTGGTGGTCCAGAGGTAGCGTTCTCTGATCACAGTCATGGTCTCGTGGGCCGTGGGTTCGAATCCTCTCGGGGTGAGGTGTGTGTTGATTGTATGGAGAAGTCCGCGTGCATTATTGGACTAATGAAATATATATGGATCCTCCTGTTTCGAAGCCAGATTTGTAAAACGTTACCCTGACCACCTACGTGATACGGGTAGTCCCCATTAGAGGTTCGCGGCACCAAAAGCTCATTGAAGAGACTTTGTGTGAAATTTAACAGAGTCTAGGACTGCTTTTAGTATCCTGGTGGTCCAGAGGTAGCGTTTTCCGTTCACAGTCATGGGCTCAGAGGCCGTGGGTTCGAATCCTGGCGGGGTGAGGTGTTGATTGTATGTAGGAGTCCGCATGCTTTATTGGGCTAATGAAATATAGATGGATCCTCGTGTTTTGATGCCGGATTTGGTAAAACGTTACTCAGACCACCTACGTGATACGGGTAGTCCCCATTAGAGGTTCACGGTGCCTTAAGCGCGTTGAACAGGCTTTGAGTGAAATATAACAGAGTGTAGGACTGCTTTTAGTATCCGGGTGGTCTAGAGGTAGTGTTCCCCGGTCACAGTCATGTGCTCGTGGGCCATGGGTTCGAATCCTAGCAGGGTGAGGTGTTGATTGTATGTTGAAGTCTGCGTGCTTTATTGGGCTAATGAAATATATATGGATCCTCGTGTTTCGAAGGCGGATTTGGTAATACGCTACTCTGAACACCTTCGTGATATGGGTAGTCCCCATTAGAGGATCACGGTACCATAAGCTCGTTGAACAGGCTTTGTGTGAATTATAACAGAGTCTAGGAATGCTTTTAGTATCCTGGTGGTCCAGAGGTAGCGTTCCTCGGTCACTGTCATGGGCTCGCGGGCCGTGGGTTCGAATACTGGCTTGGTGAGGTGTTGATTGTATGTAGAAGTCTGCGTGTTTTATTGGGCTAATGAAATATATATAGATCCTCGTGTTTCGAAGCCGGATTTGGTAAAACGTTACTCTGACCACCTACGTGATACGGGTGGTCCCCATTAGCGGTTCACGGTGCCATAAGCTCGTTGAACAGGTTTTGAGTGAAATATAACAGAGTGTAGGACTGCTTTTAGTATCCTGGTAGTGCAGAGGTATCGTTCCCCGGTCACAGTCATGGGCTCGTTGGACGTGGGTTCGAATCCTGGCGGGGTGAGGTGTGTGTTGATTGTATGTAGAAGACCGCGTGCTTTGTTGGGCTAATGAAATATATATGGATCCTCGTGTTTCGAAGCCGGATTTGGTAAAACGTTACTCTGACCACCTACGTGATACGGGTAGTCACCATTAGCGGTTCACGGCGCCATAAACTCGTTGAACAGGCTTTGATTGAAATATAACAGAGTCAAGGACTGATTTTAGTATCCTGGTGGTCCAGAGGTAGCGTTCTCTGGTCACAGTCATGGTCTCGTGGGCCGTGGGTTCGAATCCTCTCGGGGTGAGGTGTGTGTTGATTGTATGGAGAAGTCCGCGTGCATTATTGGGCTAATGAAATATATATGGATCCTCCTGTTTCGAAGCCAGATTTGTAAAACGTTACCCTGACCACCTACGTGATACGTGTAGTCCCCATTAGAGGTTCGCGGCACCATAAGCTCATTGAAGAGACTTTGTGTGAAATTTAACAGAGTCTAGGACTGCTTTTAGTATCCTGGTGGTCCAGAGGTAGCGTTTTCCGTTCACAGTCATGGGCTCAGAGGCCGTGGGTTCGAATCCTGGCGGGGTGAGGTGTTGATTGTATGTAGGAGTCCGCGTGCTTTATTGGGCTAATGAAATATAGATGGATCCTCGTGTTTTGATGCCGGATTTGGTAAAACGTTACTCTGACCACCTACGTGATACGGGTAGTCCCCATTAGAGGTTCACGGTGCCTTAAGCGCGTTGAACAGGCTTTGAGTGAAATATAACAGAGTGTAGGACTGCTTTTAGTATCCGGGTGGTCCAGAGGTAGTGTTCCCCGGTCACAGTCATGGGCTCGTGGGCTGTGGGTTCGAATCCTGGCGGGGTGAGGTGTTGATTGTATGTAGAAGTCTGCGTGCTTTATTTGGCTAATGAAATATATATGGATCCTCGTGTTTCTAAGCCGGATTTGGTAAAACGTTACTCTGACCACCTTCGTGATACGGGTGGTCCCCATTAGCGGTTCACGGCGCCATAAGCTCGTTGGACAGGCTTTGTGTGAAATATAAGAGTCTAGGACTGGTTTTAGTATCCTGCTGGTCCAGAGGTAGCGTTCCCCAGTCACAGTCATGTGCTCGTGGGCCGTGGGTTCGAATGCTGGCGGGGTAAGATGTTGATTGTATGTAGAAGTCCGAGTGCTTTATTGGGCTAATGAAATATATATGGATCCTCGTGTTTCGAAGCCGGATTTGGTAAAACGTTACTCTGACCACCTACGTGATACGGGTAGTCCCCATTAGAGGTTCACGGCGCCATAAGAGCGTTGAACAGGCTTTGTGTGAAATATAACAGAGTCAAGGACTGCTTTTAGTATCCTGGTGGTCCAGAGGTAGCATTCCCCTGTCACAGTTATGGGCTCATGGGCCGTGGGTTCGAATCCTTGTGGGGTGAGGTGTTGATTGTATGTAGAAGTCCGCGTGCTTTATTGGGCTAATGAAATATATATGGATCCTCGTGTTTCATAGCCGGATTTGGTAACACTTTACTCTGACCACCTACGAGATACGGGTAGTCCCCATTAGAGGTTCACGGCGCCATAAGCTCGTTGGACAGGCTTTGAGTGAAATATAACAGATTCTAGGACTGCTTTTAGTATCCTGGGGGTCCAGAGGTAGCATTCCCCGGTCACAGTCATGGGCTCATGGACCGTGGGTTCGAATCCTGGCAGGGTGAGGTGTTGATTGTATGTACTGTAGAAGTCTGCGTGCTTTATTGAGCTAATGAAATATATATGGATCCTCGTGTTTCGAAGCCGGATTTGGTAAAACGTTACTCTGACCACCTACATGATACGGGTAGTCCCCATTAAAGGTTCACGGCGCCATAAGAGAGTTGAACAGGCTTTGTGTGAAATATAACAGAGTCTAGGACTGCTTTTAGTATCCTGGTGGTCCAGAGATAGCATTCCCCGGTCACAGTCATGGGCTCGTGGGCCATGGGTTCGAATCCTGGAGGGGTGAGGTGTTGATTGTATGTACTGTAGAAGTCTGCGTGCTTTATTGGGCTAATGAAATATATATGGATCCTCGTGTTTCGAAGCCGGATTTGGTAAAACGTTACTCTGACCACCTACATGATACGGGTAGTCCCCATTAAAGGTTCACGGCCCCATAAGAGAGTTGAACAGGCTTTGTGTGAAATATAACAGAGTCTAGGACTGCTTTTAGTATCCTGGTGGTCCATAGATAGCATTCCCCGGTCACAGTCATGGGCTCGTGGGCCGTGGGTTCGAATCCTGGAGGGGTGAGGTGTTGATTGTATGTAGAAGTCCGCATGCTTTATTGGGCTAATGAAATATATATGGATCCTCGTGTTTCGATGCCGGATTTGGTAAAACGTTACTCTGACCACCTACGTGATACGGGTAGTCCCCATTACAGGTTCACGGCGCCATAAGATCGTTTAACAGGCTTTGTGTGAAGATATAACAGAGTCTAGGACTGCTTTTAGTATCCTGGTGGTCCAGAGGTAGTGTTCTCCGTTCACAGTCATGGGCTCATAGGCCGTGGGTTCGAATTCTGGCGGGGTGAGGTGTTGATTGTAGGTAGAATTCCGCGTGCTTTATTGGGCTAATGAAATATATATGGATCCTCGTGTTTCGATGCCGGATTTGGTAAAACGTTACTCTGACCACCTACGTGATACGGGTAGTCCCATTAGAGGTTCACGGTGTCTTAAGCTCGTTGAACAGACTTTGTGTGAAATATAACACAGTCTAGGACTGCTTTTAGTATCCTGGTGGTCCAGAGGTAGCGTTCCCCAGTCACAGTCATGGGCTCGTGGGCTGTGGGTTCAAATCCTGGCGGGGTGAGATGTTGATTGTATGTAGAAGTCCGCGTGCTTTATTGGGCTAAAGAAATATATATGGATCCTCGTGTTTCGAAGCCGGATTTGGTAAAACGTTACTCTGACCACCTACGTGATACGGGTAGTCCCCATTAGAGGTTCACGGCGCCATAAGATCGTTGAACAGGCTTTGTGTGAAATATAGCAGAGTCTAGGACTGCTTTTAGTATCCTGGTGGTCCAGAGGTAGCGTTCTCCGTTCACAGTCATGGGCTCATAGGCCGTGGGTTCGAATCCTGGCGGGATGAGGTCTTGATTGTATGTAGAAGTCCGCGTGCTTTATTGGGCTAATGAAATATATATGGATCCTCGTGTTTCGAAGCCTGATTTTGTAAAACTTTACTCTGACCACCTACGAGATACGGGTAGTCCCCATTAAAGGTTCACGGCGCCATAAGGTCGTTGAACAGGCTTTGTGTGAAGTATCACAGAGTCTAGGACTGCTTTTAGTATCCTGGTGGTCCAGAGGTAGCGTTCCCCAGTCACAGTCATGGGCTCGTGGGCCTTGGGTTCGAATCTTGGCGGGTTGAGGTTTTGATTGTATGTAGAAGTCTGCCTGCTTTATTAGGCTAATGAAATATATATGGATCCTCGTGTTTCGAAGCCGGATTTGGTAAAACGTTACTCTGACCACCTACGTGATACGGGTGGTCCCCATTAGCGGTTCACAGCGCCATAAGCTCGTTGAACAGGTTTTGAGTGAAATATAACAGAGTGTAGGACTGCTTTTAGTATCCTGGTGGTCCAGAGATAGCGTTCTCCGGTCACAGTCATGGTCTCGTGGGCCGTGGGTTCGAATCCTTTCGGGGTGAGTTGTGTGTTGATTGTATGTAGAAGTCCGCGTGCATTATTGGGCTAATGAAATATATATGGATCCTCCTGTTTCGAAGCCAGATTTGTAAAACGTTACCCTGACCACCTACGTGATACGGGTAGTCCCCATTAGAGGTTCGCGGCACCATAAGCTCGTTGAACAGACTTTGTGTGAAATTTAACAGAGTCTAGGACTGCTTTTAGTATCCTGGGGGTCCAGAGGTAGCGTTCCCCGGTCACAGTCATGGGCTCATAGGCCGTGGGTTCGAATCCTGGCGGGGTGAGGTGTTGATTGTATGTAGAAGTCCGCGAGCTTTATTGGGCTAATGAAATATATATGGATCCTCGTGTTTCTAAGCCGGATTTGGTAAAACGTTACTCTGACCACCTTCGTGATACGGGTGGTCCCCATTAAAGGTTCACGGCGCCATAAGAGCGTTGAACAGGCTTTGTGTGAAATATAACAGAGTCTAGGACTGCTTTTCGTATCCTGGTGGTCCAGAGATAGCATTCCCCGGTCACAGTCATGGGCTCGCGGGCCGTGGGTTCGAATACTGGCTTGGTGAGGTGTTGATTGTATGTAGAAGTCCACGTGCTTTATTGGGCTAATGAAATATATATGGATCCTCGTGTTTCGAAGCCGGATTTGGTAAAACGTTACTCTGACCACCTACGTGATACGGGTAGTCCCCATTAGAGGTTCACGGCGCCATAAGCTCGTTGAACAGGCTTTGAGTGAAATATAACAGATTCTAGGAATGCTTTTAGTATCCTGGGGGTCCAGAGGTAGCGTTCCCCGGTCACAGTCATGGGCTCATGGACCGTGGGTTCGAATCCTGGCAGGGTGAGGTGTTGATTGTATGTACTGTAGAAGTCTGCGTGCTTTATTGGGCTAATGAAATATATATGGATCCTCGTGTTTCGAAGCCGGATTTGGTAATACGCTACTCTGACCACCTACGTGATATTGGTAGTCCCCATGAGAGGTTCACGGCACCATAAGCTCGTTGAACAGGCTTTGTGTGAATTATAACAGAGTCTAGGACTGCTTTTAGTATCCTGGTGGTCCAGAGGTAGCGTTCCCCGGTCACAGTCATGGGCTCGCAGGCCGTGGGTTCGAATACTGGCTTGGTGAGGTGTTGATTGTATGTAGAAAACTGCGTGTTTTATTGGGCTAATGAAATATATATGGATCCTCGTGTTTCGAAGCCGGATTTGGTAAAACGTTACTCTGACCACCTACATAATACGGGTAGTCCCCATTAAATGTTCACGGCGCCATAAGAGAGTTGAACAGGCTTTGTGTGAAATATAACAGAGTCTAGGACTGCTTTTAGTATCCTGGTGGTCCAGAGGTAGCGTTCCCCAGTCACAGTCATGGGCTCGTGGGCCTTGGGTTCGAATCTTGGCGGGGTGAGGTGTTGATTGTATGTAGAAGTCTGCCTGCTTTATTAGGCTAATGAAATATATATGGATCCTCGTGTTTCGAAGCCGGATTTGGTAAAACGTTATTCTGACCAC
Organism: Homarus americanus; assembly: GCF_018991925.1. NCBI lineage: Eukaryota > Metazoa > Arthropoda > Malacostraca > Decapoda > Nephropidae > Homarus > Homarus americanus. The sequence goes on from NW_024755753.1 coordinate 21,779, forward strand.
CTACGTGATACAGGTGGTCCCCATTAGCGGTTCACAGCGCCATAAGCTCGTTGAACAGGTTTTGAGTGAAATATAACAGATTTTAGGACTGCTTTTAGTATCCTGGAGGTCCAGAGGTAGCGTTCCCCGGTCACAGTCATGGGCTCATGGACCGTGGGTTCGAATCCTGGCAGGGTGAGGTGTTGATTGTATGTAGAAGTCCGCGTGCTTTATTGGGCTAACGAAATATATATGGATCCTCGTGTTTCGAAGCCTGATTTTGTAAAACTTTACTCTGACCACCTACGTGATACGGGTAGTCCCCATTAAAGGTTCACGGCGCCATAAGGTCGTTGAACAGGCTTTGTGTGAAGTATCACAGAGTCTAGGAATGCTTTTAGTATCCTGGTGGTCCAGAGGTAGCGTTCCCCTGTCACAGTTATGGGCTCATGGGCCGTGGGTTCGAATCCTTGTGGGGTGAGGTGTTGATTGTATGTAGAAGTCCGCGTGCTTTATTGGGCTAATGAAATATATTTGGATCCTCGTGTTTCATAGCCGGATTTGGTAACACTTTACTCTGACCACCTACGTGATACGGGTAGTCCCCATTAGAGGTTCACGGCGCCTTAAGAGCGTTGAAGAGGCTTTGTGTGAAATATAACAGAGTCAAGGACTGCTTTTAGTATCCTGGTGGTCCAGAGGTAGCATTCCCCTGTCACAGTTATGGGCTCATGGGCTGTGGGTTCGAATCCTTGTGGGGTGAGGTGTTGATTGTATGTAGAAGTCCGCGTGCTTTATTGGGCTAATGAAATATATTTGGATCCTCGTGTTTCATAGCCGGATTTGGTAACACTTTACTCTGACCACCTACGTGATACGGGTAGTCCCCATTAGAGGTTCACGGCGCTATAAGCTCGTTGAACAGGCTTTGAGTGAAATATAACAGATTCTAGGACTGCTTTTAGTATCCTGGAGGTCCAGAGGTAGCGTTCCCCGGTCACAGTCATGGGCTCATGGACCGTGGGTTCGAATCCTGGCAGGGTGAGGTGTTGATTGTATGTAGAAGTCTGCGTGCTTTATTGGGCTAATGAAATATATATGGATCCTCGTGTTTCGAAGCCTGATTTTGTAAAACTTTACTCTGACCACCTACGTGATACGGGTAGTCCCCATTAAAGGTTCACGGCGCCATAAGGTCGTTGAACAGGCTTTGTGTGAAGTATGACAGAGTCTAGGAATGCTTTTAGTATCCTGGTGGTCCAGAGGTAGCGTTCCCCAGTCACAGTCATGGGCTCGTGGGCCTTGGGTTCGAATCTTGGCGGGGTGAGGTGTTGATGTAATGGTCATGATAAGAGCTAACCTGAAAACCTTAAGGATTCATATTACGCTCAAACGTCCACAAAACCTTCCGAGTCTCCCAGTGGAAACGTCCCCCGTTTTCTCTGTTTCCCCCGCCTTTGTCTATGGGAGCAGACGCTGTATGCTGGGACCTGTTGCCATCCATTCCTTTGTAATCAATTTAATTTTGCTTTCGATAGCTGAGTCAGAGCATTGTTAGTGAAGATAATAGTAGAGAATGAAAATGAGTTCATAGTCTCAATTTCAACGTCAGAGTGTACCGTAAATTAATTCATCGGAATAGGAGTAGCTGGACTCCCTGGCCTAGTTTGAGTGAGGGCACGCGAGCATTTTAACCGTTAGTAAGTGCCCGTCCCTTCATCCATACAGGTATGCCATTCCACGCTGTGTTGTAATTTGCCCTTCTTTAAGTGATTTGACCCAATTAATAGTTGATTGTGCAAGTGTTACAGTAACGTAGTTGATATGCTGAGTAAAGTCATATTTACGTCTTTAACGTCCCCTGAAACGTGATGTTGTTGTCACTGGTTAGTAAGTGCCCGTCCCTTCATCCATACAGGTCCCTAACGCAGCCTAGGCCGTGTCTATAGCGTGGATGTTGTATCCACTATGTCTGGGGAGATGTCCGAGGTCCAGTAGGATCAGTTACCTTCGTGAGACCCGGCCGTCAGACACTTCAGACTACCTATAGCCCCCATAGCTGGCTCGTCTGGCCCTAACGCTCGGTCCACGAGGTGACGCCGGATCACCAAGCCACACACCACTACCAGCCCCCATCATTGGTGGATGAGTGTCTAACTCAGTAGGGCTATATTTGTGTGGTGGAATTAACCCACTGGGATCTCCAGAGTTCGTCGGATAGTACTCCATGGTGGCTGGACCCCATGGCTGTTGCTTGAGTATCACTCCTGACGACTGAGTGTTGTAGTGGCAGTTGCCCTAGTATGTATGGTGCTAAGTGACTATCCTAGTTGTGCTATTGAGTATGTCCACCCAGTAGGGTTGGAAGTGTATTGAATATGTCCACCCAGTAATGGTGTGAGTATGTTGAGCCTGAGGGCCTAGTACTAGATTTCGTCTGTTAGTACAAACCCATTCTTTCTTCTAATTTCATATTCATGTTTAAATAAACTTTGTATTTGTATAATTGTGTCGATTATTTGTTGCAGTCGACTCCTATCGTCATACCAATGATGATAAATATAAGAGTAAAGGGAATTGTTGCTGGCACACAGGGCCCTCATAAGGGTGGCAGTGGCAACCCTCGCATATTGATTGTATGTAAGTGCCTGCTTTATTAGGCTAATACCAAATATATGGATCCTGCTCTCGTGTTTCGAAGCCGGTTTGGTAAAACGTTACTCTCACCACCTACGTGATATGGGTAGTCCCCTATAGAGGTTCACGGTGCCATAAGCTCATTGAACAGGCTTTGTGTGAAATATATCAAGTCTAGGACAACTTTTAGTTTTCTGGTGGTCCAGCGGTTAGCGTTCCCCGGTCACAGTCATAGGTTCGTGGGCCGTGGGTTCGAATCATGGCGGGTTGAGGTGTTGATTGTATGTAAAAGCCCGCGTGCTTTATTGGGCTAATGAAATATATATGGATCCTTCTGTTTCGAAGCCAGATTTGTAAAACGTTACCCTGACCACCTACGTGATACGGGTAGTCCCCATTAGAGGTTCGCGGCACCATAAGCTCGTTGAACAGACTTTGTGTGAAATTTAACAGAGTCTAGGACTGCTTTTAGTATCCTGGTGGTCCAGAGGTAGCGTTTTCCGTTCACAGTCATGGGCTCATAGGCCGTGGGTTCGAATCCTGGCGGGGTGAGGTGTTGATTGTATGTAGAAGTCTGCGTGCTTTATTAGGCTAATGAAATATATATGGATCCTCGTGTTTCTAAGCCGGATTTGGTAAAATGTTACTCTGACCACCTACGTGATACGGGTAGTCCCCATTAGAGGTTCACGGTGCCTTAAGCTCGTTGAACAGGCTTTTAGTGAAATATAACAGAGTGTAGGACTGCTTTTAGTATCCGGGTGGTCCAGAGGTAGTGTTCCCCGGTCACAGTCATGGGCTCGTGGGCCGTGGGTTCGAATCCTGGCGGGGTGAGGTGTTGATTGTATGTAGAAGTCTGCGTGCTTTCTTTGGCTAATGAAATATATATGGATCCTCGTGTTTCTAAGCCGGATTTGGTAAAACGTTACTCTGACCACCTTCGTGATACGGGTGGTCCCCATTAGCGGTTCACGGCGCCATCAGCTCGTTGAACAGGCTTTGTGTGAAATAAAACAGAGTCTAGAACTGCTTTTAGTATCCTGGTGGTCCAGAGGTAGCGTTCCCCGTGTCACAGTCATGGGCTCGTGGGCCGTGGCTTCCAATCCTGGCGGGGTGAGGTGTTGATTGTATGTAGAAGTCCGTGTGCTTTATTGGGCTAATGAAATATATATGGATCCTCGTGTTTCGAAGCCGGATTTGGTAAAACGTTACTCTGACCACCTACGTGATACGGGTAGTCCCCATTAAAGGTTCACGGCGCCATAAGAGCGTTGAACAGGCTTTGTGTGAAATATAACAGAGTCTAGGACTGCTTTTCGTATCCTGGTGGTCCAGAGATAGCATTCCCCGGTCACAGTCATGGGCTTGCGGGCCGTGGGTTCGAATACTGGCTTGGTGAGGTGTTGATTGTATGTAGAAGTCTGCATGCTTTATTGGGCTAATGAAATATATATGGATCCTCGTGTTTCGAAGCCGGATTTGGTAAAACGTTACTCTGGCCACCTACGTGATAAGGGTAGTCCCCATTAGAGGTTCGCGGCACCATAAGCTCGTTGAACAAACTTTGTGTGAAATTTAACAGAGTCTAGGACTGCTTTTAGTATCCTTCTGCTCCAGAGGTAGCGTTCCCCTGTCACAGTCATGGGCTCATGGACCGTGGGTTCGAATCCTGGCAGGGTGAGGTGTTGATTGTATGTAGAAGTCTGCGTGCTTTATTGGGCTAATGAAATATATATGGATCCTCGTGTTTCGATGCCAGATTTGGTAATACGCTACTCTGACCACCTGCGTGATATGGGTAGTCCCCATTAGAGGATTACGGCGCCATAAGCCCGTTGAACAGGCTTTGTGTGAATTATAAGAGAGTCTAGGAATGCTTTTAGTATCCTGGTGGTCCAGAGGTAGCGTTCCCCGGTCACAGTCATGGGCTCGCGGGCCGTGGGTTCGAATACTGGCTTGGTGAGGTGTTGATTGTATGTAGAAGTCTGCGTGTTTTATTGGGCTAATGAAATATATATAGATCCTCGTGTTTCGAAGCCAGATTTGGTAAAACGTTACTCTGACCACCTACGTGATACGGGTGGGTCCCCATTAGCGGTTCACGGCGCCATAAGCTCGTTGAACAGGTTTTGAGTGAAATATATCAGAGTGTAGGACTGCTTTAAGTATCCTGGTGGTGCAGAGGTATCGTTCTCCGGTCACAGTCATGGGCTCGTTGGCCGTGGGTTCGAATCCTGGCGGGGTGAGGTGTCTGTTGATTGTATGTAGAAGTCCACGTGCTTTATTGGGCTAATGAAATATATATGGATCCTCGTGTTTCGAAGCCGGATTTGGTAAAACGTTACTCTGACCACGTACGTGATACGGGTAGTCCCCATTAGCGGTTCACGGCGCCATAAACTCGTTGAACAGGCTTTGAGTGAAATATAACAGAGTCAAGGACTGCTTTTAGTATCCTGGTGGTCCAGAGGTAGCGTTCCCCGGTCACAGTCATGGGCTCGTGGGCCTTGGGTTCGAATCCTGGAGGGGTGGGGTGATTATTGTATGTAGAAGTCCGCGTGCATTATTGGGCTAATGAAATATATATGGATCCTCGTGTTTCGAAGCCGGATTTGGTAAAACGTTACTCTGACCACCTACGTGATACGGGTAGTCCCCATTAGAGGTTCACGGCGCCATAAGAGCGTTGAACAGGCTTTGTGTGAAATATAACAGAGTCAAGGACTGCTTTTAGTATCCTGGTGGTCCAGAGGTAGCGTTCCCCTGTCACAGTTATGGGCTCATGGGCCGTGGGTTCGAATCCTTGTGGGGTGAGGTGTTGATTGTATGTAGAAGTCCGCGTGCTTTATTGGGCTAATGAAATATATATGGATCCTCGTGTTTCATAGCCGGATTTGGTAACACTTTACTCTGACCACCTACGTGATACGGGTAGTCCCCATGAGAGGTTCACGGCGCCATAAGCTCGTTGAACAGGCTTTGAGTGAAATATAACAGATTCTAGGACTGCTTTTAGTATCCTGGAGGTCCAGAGGTAGCGTTCCCCGGTCACAGTCATGGGCTCATGGACCGTGGGTTCGAATCCTGGCAGGGTGAGGTGTTGATTGTATGTACTGTAGAAGTCTGCGTGCTTTATTGGGCTAATGAAATATATATGGATCCTCGTGTTTCGAAGCCGGATTTGGTAATTCGCTACTCTGACCCCCTACGTGATATTGATAGTCCCCACGAGAGGTTCACGGCACCATAAGCTCGTTGAACAGGCTTTGTGTGAAATATAACAGAGTCTAGGACTGCTTTTAGTATCCTGGTGGTCCAAAGATAGCATTCCCCGGTCACAGTCATGGGCTCGTGGGCCGTGGGTTCGAATCCTGGAGGGGTGAGGTGTTGATTGTATGTAGAAGTCCGCATGCTTTATTGGGCTAATGAAATATATATGGATCCTCGTGTTTCGATGCCGGATTTGGTAAAACGTTACTCTGACCACCTACGTGATACGGGTAGTCCCCATTAGAGGTTCACGGCGCCATAAGATCGTTTAACAGGCTTTGTGTGAAATATAACAGAGTCTAGGACTGCTTTTAGTATCCTGGTGGTCCAGAGGTAGTGCTCTCCGTTCACAGTCATGGGCTCATAGGCCGTGGGTTCAAATCCTGGCGGGGTGAGGTGTTGATTGTAGGTAGAATTCCGCGTGCTTTATTGGGCTAATGAAATATATATCGATCCTCGTGTTTCGATGCCGGATTTGGTAAAACGTTACTCTGACCACCTACGTGATACGGGTAGTCCCCATTAGAGGTTCACGGCGCCATAAGAGCGTTGAACAGACTTTGTGTGAAATTTAACAGAGTCTAGGACTGGTTTTAGTATCCTCCTGGTCCAGAGGTAGCGTTCCCCAGTCACAGTCATGTGCTCTTGGGCCGTGGGTTCGAATCCTGGCGGGGTGAGATGTTGATTGTATGTAGAAGTCCGCGTGCTATATTGGGCTAATGAAATATATATGGATCCTCGTGTTTCATAGCCGGATTTGGTAACACTTTACTCTGACCACCTACGAGATACGGGTAGTCCCCATTAGAGGTTCACGGCGCCATAAGCTCGTTGAACAGGCTTTGAGTGAAATATAACAGATTCTAGGACTGCTTTTAGTATCCTGGGGGTCCAGAGGTAGCGTTCCCCGGTCACAGTCATGGGCTCATGGACCGTGGGTTCGAATACTGGCTTTGTGAGGTGTTGATTGTATGTAGAAGTCTGCGTGTTTTATTGGGCTAATGAAATATATATGGATCCTCGTGTTTCGAAGCCGGATTTGGTAAAACGTTACTCTGACCACCTACATAATACGGGTAGTCCCCATTAAATGTTCACGGCGCCATAAGAGAGTTGAACAGGCTTTGTGTGAAATATAACAGAGTCTAGGACTGCTTTTAGTATCCTGGTGGTCCAGAGATAGCATTCCCCGGTCACAGTCATGGGCTCGTGGGCCGTGGGTTCGAATCCTGGAGGGGTGAGGTGTTCATTGTATGTAGAAGTCCGCATGCTTTATTGGGCTAATGAAATATATATGGATCCTTGTGTTTCGATGCCGGATTTGGTAAAACGTTACTCTGACCACCTACGTGATACGGGTAGTCCCCATTAGAGGTTCACGGCGCCATAAAATCGTTTAACAGGCTTTGTGTGAAATATAATAGAGTCTAGGACTGCTTTTAGTATCCTGGTGGTCCAGAGGTAATGTTCTCCGTTCACAGTCATGGGCTCATAGGCCATGGGTTCGAATCCTGGCGGGGTGAGGTGTTGATTGTAGGTAGAATTCCGCGTGCTTTATTGGGCTAATGAAATATATATGGATCCTCGTGTTTCGATGCCGGATTTGGTAATTCGCTACTCTGACCCCCTACGTGATATGGGTAGTCCCCATTAGAGGATCACGGTACCATAAGCCCGTTGAACAGGCTTTGTGTGAATTATAACAGAGTCTAGGAATGCTTTTAGTTTCCTGGTGGTCCAGAGGTAGCGTTCCCCGGTCACAGTCATGGGCTCGCGGGCCGTGGGTTCGAATACTGGCTTGGTGAGGTGTTGATTGTATGTAGAAGTCTGTGTGTTTTATTGGGCTAATGAAATATATATAGATCCTCGTGTTTCGAAGCCGGATTTGGTAAAACGTTACTCTGACAACCTACGTGATACGGGAGGTCCCCATTAGCGGTTCACGGCGCCATAAGCTCGTTGAACAGGCTTTGAGTGAAATATAACAGAGTCAAGGACTGCTTTTAGTATCCTGGTGGTCCAGAGGTAGTGTTCCCCGGTCACAGTCATGGGCTCGTGGGCCTTGGGTTCGAATCCTGGAGGGGTGGGGTGCATTATTGGGCTAATGAAATATATATGGATCCTCGTGTTTCGAAGCCGGATTTGGTAAAACGTTACTCTGACCACCTACGTGATACGGGTAGTCCCCATTAGAGGTTCACAGCGCCATAAGAGCGTTGAACAGACTTTGTGTGAAATTTAACAGAGTCTAGGACTGGTTTTAGTATCCTGCTGGTCCAGAGGTAGCGTTCCCCAGTCACAGTCATGTGCTCCTGGGCCGTGGGTTCGAATCCTGGCGGGGTGAGATGTTGATTGTATGTAGAAGTCCGTGTGCTTTATTGGGCTAATGAAATATATATGGATCCTCGTGTTTCGAAGCCGGATTTGGTAAAACGTTACTCTGACCACCTACGTGATACGGGTAGTCCCCATTAGAGGTTCACGGCGCCATAAGAGCGTTGAACAGGCTTTGTGTGAAATATAACAGAGTCAAGGACTGCTTTTAGTATCCTGGTGGTCCAGAGGTAGCATTCCCCTGTCACAGTCATGGGTTCGTGGGCCGTGGTTTCGAATCGTTGCGGGGTGAGGTGTTGATTGTATGTAGAAGTCCGCGTGCTTTATTGGGCTAATGAAATATATATGGATCCTCGTGTTTCATAGCCGGATTTGGTAACACTTTACTCTGACCACCTACGTGATACGGGTAGTCCCCATGAGAGGTTCACGGCGCCATAAGCTCGTTGAACAGGCTTTGAGTGAAATATAACAGATTCTAGGACTGCTTTTAGTATCCTGGAGGTCCAGAGGTAGCGTTCCCCGGTCACATTCATGGGCTCATGGACCGTGGATTCGAATCCTGGCAGGGTGAGGTGTTGATTGTATGTACTGTAGAAGTCTGCGTGCTTTATTGGGCTAATGAAATATATATGGATCCTCGTGTTTCGAAGCCGGATTTGGTAATTCGCTACTCTGACCACCTACATGATATTGGTAGTCCCCATGAGAGGTTCACGGCACCATAAGCTCGTTGAACAGGCTTTGTGTTAAATATAACAGAGTCAAGGACTGCTTTTACTATCCTGGTGGTCCAGAGGTAGCATTCCCCTGTCACAGTTATGGGCTCATAGGCCGTGGGTTCGAATCCTTGTGGGGTGAGGTGTTGATTGTATGTAGAAGTCCGCGTGCTTTATTGGGCTAATGAAATATATATGGATCCTCGTGTTTCATAACCGGATTTGGTAACACTACTCTGACCACCTACGTGATATTGGTAGTCCCCATGAGAGGTTCACGGCACCATAAGCTCGTTGAACAGGCTTTGTGTGAAATATAACAGAGTCTAGGACTGCTTTTAGTATCCTGGTGGTCCAGAGATAGCATTCCCCGGTCACAGTCATGGGCTCGTGGGCCGTGGGTTCGAATCCTGGAGGGGTGAGGTGTTGATTGTATGTAGAAGTCCGCATGCTTTATTGGGCTAATGAAATATATATGGATCCTCGTGTTTCGATGCCGGATTTGGTAAAACGTTACTCTGACCACCTACGTGATACGGGTAGTCCCCATTACAGGTTCACGGCGCCATAAGATCGTTTAACAGGCTTTGTGTGAAATATAACAGAGTCTAGGACTGCTTTTAGTATCCTGGTGGTCCAGAGGTAGTGCTCTCCGTTCACAGTCATGGGCTCATAGGCCGTGGGTTCAAATCCTGGCGGGGTGAGGTGTTGATTGTAGGTAGAATTCCGCGTGCTTTATTGGGCTAATGAAATATATATGGATCCTCGTGTTTCGATGCCGGATTTGGTAAAACGTTACTCTGACCACCTACGTGATACGGGTGGTCCCCATTAGGGGTTCACGGCGCCATAAGCTCGTTGAACAGGTTTTGAGTGAAATATATCAGAGTGTAGGACTGCTTTTAGTATCCTGGTGGTGCAGAGGTATCGTTCCCCGGTCACAGTCATGGGCTCGTTGGCCGTGGGTTCGAATCCTGGCGGGGTGAGGTGTGTGTTGATTGTATATAGAAGTCCACGTGCTTTATTGGGCTAATGAAATATATATGGATCCTCGTGTTTCGAAGCCGGATTTGGTAAAACGTTACTCTGCCCACGTACGTGATACGGGTAGTCCCCATTAGCGGTTCACGGCGCCATAAACTCGTTGAACAGGCTTTGAGTGAAATATAACAGAGTCAAGGACTGCTTTTAGTATCCTGGTGGTCCAGAGGTAGCGTTCCCCGGTCACAGTCATGGGCTCGTGGGCCTTGGGTTCGAATCCTGGAGGGGTGGGGTGCTTATTGTATGTAGAAGTCCGCGTGCATTATTGGGCTAATGAAATATATATGGATCCTCATGTTTCGAAGCCGGATTTGGTAAAACGTTACTCTGACCACCTACGTGATACGGGTAGTCCCCATTAGAGGTTCACGGCGCCATAAGAGCGTTGAACAGACTTTATGTGAAATTTAACAGAGTCTAGGACTGGTTTTAGTATCCTGCTGATCCAGAGGTAGCGTTCCCCAGTCACAGTCATGTGCTCGTGGGCCGTGGGTTCGAATCCTGGCGGGGTGAGATGTTGATTGTATGTAGAAGTCCGAGTGCTTTATTGGGCTAATGAAATATATATGGATCCTCGTGTTTCGAAGCCGGATTTGGTAAAACGTTACTCTGACCACCTACGTGATACGGGTAGTCCCCATTAGAGGTTCACGGCGCCATAAGAGCGTTGAACAGGCTTTGTGTGAAATATAACAGAGTCAAAGACTGCTTTTAGTATCCTGGTGGTCCAGAGGTAGCATTCCCCTGTCACAGTTATGGGCTCATGGGCCGTGGGTTCGAATCCTTGTGGGGTGAGGTGTTGATTGTATGTAGAAGTCCGCGTGCTTTATTGGGCTAGTGAAATATATATGGATCCTCGTGTTTCATAGCCGGATTTGGTAACAATTTACTCTGACCACCTACGTGATACGGGTAGTCCCCATGAGCGGTTCACGGCGCCATAAGCTCGTTGAACAGGCTTTGAGTGAAATATAACAGATTCTAGGACTGCTTTTAGTATCCTGGAGGTCCAGAGGTAGCGTTCCCCGGTCACAGTCATGGGCTCATGGACCGTGTGTTCGAATCCTGGCAGGGTGAGGTGTTGATTGTATGTACTGTAGAAGTCTGCGTGCTTTATTGGGCTAATGAAATATATATGGATCCTCGTGTTTCGAAGCCGGATTTGGTAATTCGCTACTCTGACCACCTACGTGATATTGGTAGTCCCCATGAGAGGTTCACGGCACCATAAGCTCGTTGAACAGGCTTTGTGTGAAATATAACAGAGTCTAGGATTGCTTTTAGTATCCTGGTGGTCCAGAGATAGCATTCCCCGGTCACAGTCATGGGCTCGTGGGCCGTGGGTTCGAATCCTGGAGGGGTGAGGTGTTCATTGTATGTAGAAGTCCGCATGCTTTATTGGGCTAATGAAATATATATGGATCCTCGTGTTTCGATGCCGGATTTGGTAAAACGTTACTCTGACCACCTACTTGATACGGGTAGTCCCCATTAGAGGTTCACGGCGCCATAAGCTCGTTTAACAGGCTTTGTGTGAAATATAACAGAGTCTAGGACTGCTTTTAGTATCCTGGTGGTCCAGAGGTAGTGCTCTCCGTTCACAGTCATGGGCTCATAGGCCGTGGGTTCAAATCCTGGCGGGGTGAGGTGTTGATTGTAGGTAGAATTCCGCGTGCTTTATTGGGCTAATGAAATATATATGGATCCCCGTGTTTCGATGCCGGATTTGGTAAAACGTTACTCTGACCACCTACGTGATACGGGTAGTCCCATTAGAGGTTCACGGTGCCTTAAGCTCGTTGAACAGACTTTGTGTGAAATATAACACAGTCTAGGACTGCTTTTAGTATCCTGGTGGTCCAGAGGTAGCGTTCCCCTGTCACTGTTATGGGCTCGTGGGCCGTGGGTTCGAATCCTTGCGAGGTGAGGTGTTGATTGTATGTAGAAGTCCGTGTGCTTTATTGGGCTAATGAAATATATATGGATCCTCGTGTTTCATAGCCGGATTTGGTAAAACGTTACTCTGACCACCTACGAGATACGGTTAGATCCCATTAGAGGTTCAAAGCACCATAAGCTCGTTGAACAGGCTTTGAGTGAAATATAACAGAGTCTAGGACTGCTTTTAGTATCTTGGTGGTCCAGAGGTAGCATTCCCCGGTTACAGTCATGGGCTCGTTGGCCATGGGTTCGAATCCTGGCGGGGTGAGGAGTTGATTGTATGTAGAAGTCCGCGTGCTTTATTAGGCTAATGAAATATATATGGATCCTCCGGTTTCAAAGCCTGATTTTGTAAAACTTTACCCTGACCACCTACGTGATACGGGTAGTCCCCATTAAAGGTTCACGGCGCCATAAGGTCGTTGAACAGGCCTTGTGTGAAGTATCACAGAGTCTAGGACTGCTTTTAGTATCCTGGTGGTCCAGAGGTAGCGTTCCCCAGTCACAGTCATGGGCTCGTGGGCTGTGGGTTCAAATCCTAGAGGGGTGGGGTGCTTATTGTATGTAGAAGTCCGCGTGCATTATTGGGCTAATGAAATATATATGGATCCTCGTGTTTCGAAGCCAGATTTGTAAAACGTTACTCTGTCCACCTACGTGATACGGGTAGTCCCCATTAGAGGTTCACGGCGCCATAAGAGCGTTGAACAGACTTTGTGTGAAATTTAACAGAGTCTAGGACTGGTTTTAGTATCCTGCTGGTCCAGAGGTAGCGTTCCCCAGTCACAGTCATGTGCTCGTGGGCCGTGGGTTCGAATCCTGGCGGGGTGAGATGTTGATTGTATGTAGAAGTCCGAGTGCTTTATTGGACTAATGAAATATATATGGATCCTCGTGTTTCGAAGCCGGATTTGGTAAAACGTTACTCTGACCACCTACGTGACACGGGTAGTCCCCATTAGAGGTTCACGGCGCCATAAGAGCGTTGAACAGGCTTTGTGTGAAATATAACAGTCAAGGACTGCTTTTAGTATCCTGGTGGTCCAGAGGTAGCGTTCCCCTGTCACAGTTATGGGCTCATGGGCCGTGGGTTTGAATCATTGTGGGGTGAGGTGTTGATTGTATGTAGAAATCCGCGTGCTTTATTGGGCTAATGAAATATATATGGATCCTAGTGTTTCATAGCCGGATTTGGTAACACTTTACTCTGACCACCTACGAGATACAGGTAGTCCCCATTTGAGGTTCACGGCGCCATAAGCTCGTTGAACAGGCTTTGAGTGAAATATAACAGATTCTAGGACTGCTTTTAGTATCCTGGGGGTCCAGAGGTAGCGTTCCCCGGTCACAGTCATGGGCTCATGGACCGTGGGTTCGAATCCTGGCAGGGTGAGGTGTTGATTGTATGTACTGTAGAAGTCTGCGTGCTTTATTGGGCTAACGAAATATATATGGATCCTCGTGTTTCGAAGCCGGATTTGGTAATACGCTACTCTGACCACCTTCGTGATATTGGTAGTCCCCATGAGAGGTTCACGGCACCATAAGCTCGTTGAACAGGCTTTGTGTGAATTATAACAGAGTCTAGGACTGCTTTTAGTATCCTGGTGGTGCAGAGGTAGCGTTCCCCGGTCACAGTCATGGGCTCACGGGCCGTGGGTTCGAATACTGGCTTGGTGAGGTGTTGATTGTATGTAGAAGTCTGCGTGTTTTATTGGGCTAATGGAATAATATGGATCCTCGTGTTTCGAAGCCGGATCTGGTAAAACGTTACTCTGACCACCTACATGATACGGGTAGTCCCCATTAAAGGTTCACGGCGCCATAATAGAGTTGAACAGGCTTTGTGTGAAATTTAACAGAGTCTAGGACTGCTTTTAGTATCTTGGTGGTCCAGAGGTAGCGTTCCCCCGTTACAGTCATGGGCTCGCGGGCCGTGGGTTCGAATACTGGCTTGGTGAGGTGTTGATTGTATGTAGAAGTCTGCGTGTTTTATTGGGCTAATGAAATATATATGGATCCTCGTGTTTCGAAGCCGGATTTGGTAAAACGTTACTCTGACCACCTACGTGATACGGGTAGTCCCCATTAGAGGTTCACGGCGCCATAAGATCGTTTAACAGGCTTTGTGTGAAATATAACAGAGTCTAGGACTGCTTTTAGTATCCTGGTGGTCCAGAGGTAGTGTTCTCCATTCACAGTCATGGGCTCATAGGCCGTGGGTTCGAATCCTGGCGGGGTGAGGTGTTGATTGTAGGTAGAATTCCGCGTGCTTTATTGGGCTAATGAAATATATATGGATCCTCGTGTTTCGAAGCCAGATTTGTAAAACGTTACTCTGACCACCTACGTGATACGGGTAGTCCCCATTAGAGGTTCACGGCGCCATAAGAGCGTTGAACTTTATTAATGAATTTAACAGAGTCTAGGACTGGTTTTAGTATCCTGCTGGTCCAGAGGTAGCGTTCCCCAGTCACAGTCATGGGCTCATAGGCCGTGGGTTCGAATCCTGGCGGGGTGAGGTGTTGATTGTATGTAGAAGTCCGCGTGCTTTATTGGGCTAATGAAATATATATGGATCCTCGTGTTTTGATGCCGGATTTGGTAAAACGTTACTCTGACCACGTACGTGATACGGGTAGTCCTCATTAGCGGTTCACGGCGCCATAAACTCGTTGAACAGGCTTTGAGTGAAATATAACAGAGTCAAGGACTGCTTTTAGTATCCTGGTGGTCCAGAGGTATCGTTCCCTGGTCACAGTCATGGGCTCGTGGGCCTTGGGTTCGAATCCTGGAGGGGTGGGGTGCTTATTGTATGTAGAAGTCCGCGTGCATTATTGTGCTAATGAAATATATATGGATCCTCGTGTTTCGAAGCCGGATTTGGTAAAACGTTACTCTGACCACCTACGTGATACGGGTAGTCCCCATTAGAGGTTCACGGCGCCATAAGAGCGTTGAACAGACTTTGTGTGAAATTAAACAGAGTCTAGGACTGGTTTTAGTATCCTGCTGGTCCAGAGGTAGCGTTCCCCAGTCACAGTCATGTGCTTGTGGGCCGTGGGTTCGAATCCTGGCGGGGTGAGATGTTGATTGTATGTAGAAGTCCGAGTGCTTTATTGGGCTAATGAAATATAT
>NW_024755754.1:0-20341 GCF_018991925.1 Homarus americanus
ACTTTAGTGATGATGTTAATTGTGTAGTGATGACGTGAGCTATAGTGATGATGTGAGCTATAGTGATGATGTTTCATGATGCTATGAACTGTGTAGTGATGATCGAACTTTAGTGATGATGTTAATTGTGTAGTGATGACGTGAGCTATAGTGATGATGCGAGCTATAGTGATGATGTTTCATGATGCTATGGACTGTGTAGTGATGATGTTAACTGTGTAGTGATGATGAAACTTTAGTGATGATGTTAACTGTGTAGTGATGATGTAACTGGTGTATGTTTAGTGATGATGCTTTATTATACATTCATGAACTTTATAGTGATGATGTGTGCGATGGGTATGAACTATAGTGATAGTCTTAATGAACTGCCTGGTGATGATGTGTGTCATGTTGCTATGAACTGTGTAGTAATGATGTGAACCATAGTGATGACGTGTCATGATGCTATGAACTGTGTAGTAATGATGTGAACTGTGCAGTGTTGATGTGAACTATAGGGATGATGTGTAGTGATGATGGTAGCCATGAACACCTCATGGAAGTGAACGTGTCCTCTTCTCTGTTACGGAAATAATGTAACACAATGGGCGACTTAAGAGTATCCGACCCCTGGCCTCTGAGTGTACCGACTATCATTAAGACATAATTCACGATTCACAACTTGGTGGTGTATTTTTCTGGAGTAATCATACAAATAACATTATATTATACTTTATTTTTAGTTTACAAAAAAACGAAAACAATGGTGATTCGTAATCACTTTGATTTGACAACAGTTTTCAGGTGGTAAGCCTTGGCCATAGCCCGGGCCTGTTGGGCAGCAGCTTTACGGGGCACCACCCTGGGAGCTTCCACGGCGGCAATCGCCCGAGGAGCGTCTTACATACATACAGTATAACCTGGGCTGTTTTCTCCCTCCACTGCCCCCTGCCCCCCCCCCCTACATAACACAGGTTGAGTTAGCCAGTCGGCGCTGAGAGGAGGCAACCATTTTAGGCTCTTTTACTGGGAGCAGCAAATTTATACTCGAGCAACATTCTAATTCTTTTCATCTTCCCCTCTTTCCCCCCTGCCTCTCCCCCCCTGCCTCTCCCCCCCCCCGAACTAGCCAATCAACCCGTAACTCTGGCACCCCTCCTCTCCCCACCCAATTTAATTATCTCCCACCAGCACACAGCACCAAGGGGAGGATTTGATTTTGATTTTGCCGCTTGCAGCGGCTACTTTATTGTGCACCCCCACACTCATCCTGTGAGCGGTAGCGCAAAAGGATTACAGAGTAGGGTTTACAAAGGGTCATAATAATTAACCCCGGTTGTCAGGATATTATGGCACTGAGAGTTACACAGTATTTCATTTACATTATTTGTTTAGTTCTATACATAAAGGGTAACTTATTCACAAATGCGTGAGAACAGGCGTGTGAGGCAGTATGTCTGGCCTCACACTTTGTTATTCACATTTACGTGGGAGGTATTCAAGCACATTACGTATTTGGTTCTGTACATGAGAACTGATATAGTTACTAAGTGCAAAAAAGTGGATACAATCTTAATATGTCGGCTATCTTGCCATTAGAGATGAAGTGTTGTGTTTCCCAGTGTGCTTGGACCTGTCCCTAAAGGTTCCTATCTTCACACAGTCAGGGACCTTAGTCATTCCAGAGTGTTAATAGCCATATAACTATTACACACTTTATTAGTTTGTTTACATCTGCTTGAGAACATACTGCAAAATTACTTATATCCTAACCTTAATCTAGCGGTTACAACATCTTGTAATCTAGTGATCTTGTTACTTGCTCCATATACATGTTTCACTTGATACATCTCATCATGGTAAACTATGGATCGACTAGTGCCTGTTTGCACTTGTCTACTTGCGTCAAACTCATCAATAAGTTCTTTCCTAATTACAGTTTTAAGGGTTCTTTTTGACAGACCCCAATTGTATTCAACGGTGTCTTTGTTAGACGCGAGTTTGGCGAGGGCATCAACTCTGTCATGTTTTATGAGGCCTATGTGAGAGGGGATCCACAACAGTTTGACCCTGACACCCCGGTCAACAAGGCACGCATATTTGTATCTGGCTTCAGAGACAAGATCGTGACAGCCTGAGTCGAGGGTACCAAGGGCAAGTAGTGAGGATAGAGAGTCAGTGATGATGAGACTGTCAGTAACAGTGGTTTCAATGAATTTAATAGCTGTGAGTATGGCAACTAATTCAGTTTGTAGAGTGGATGCCCAGTTGTTAATTCTAACTCTTTTCTCAATTATATTACCGTCAGGTTGAGTCACAACAATAGCACTTCCAGCCCTCCCACAGGCGGTGTTTAGAGATCCATCAGTGTAGATGGTCTGTGTGATATTATCATCAGTCTGTAGAGTGTGTATGTGTTCAAGAGCTCTCAATTTGGCAGTGTGTTGGAGATAAATGCTTTGTATAATTAATTTTTTAGGCGGATACATCGGTATTGTGATATCGAAGGGAACTGTCCGCCAGGGTGGCAGGAAGCGCTGTTGTGTCTCAACTTTGTACAGGTGGTCTTGTCCAAACATCTTCATATGTGTAGCTGTAGTTTGGATCCATTTAGACTCAGCAGTCCCATGGTTCATACATTCTAACAATTTTAAGGAAACAATGTTATCAGGATCACCCCGCAGAAGCCTCAGGGCTATCATGAGGTTGACTTCAATTATTCTATCTTTAACACTGGGTATACCTAGTTCTTTCCTCATATTAAGTACTTTAGTGCTCATGGGACATCCTAGGATAATTCTGAGGGCTTTATTTTGCATTTTCTCGAGCTTGTCAACGCCTTTCCCGTCACGAATGACCAGGGCTGGTGCGTGGTAATCTATCAGAGATCTTATATAGCCTAGGTACATTGTTTTAACAATTCTAATATTAGCACCATGGTGCTACACTACTAAGAGGTCTCAGTCTGTCAGTACATTGGCGGGTTAGCTGTTGTATGGCAGGTAGGGTACAAGGGACGGAAACACCAAGATATTTAAAAGAAGAAACATAGTCAATAGTGTTGTTACCTATCTTGAACTTGGCAGGGCCGCGTTTGCGGTTACCAGCTTGTTTGTTGAACACCTTAGTTTTGTCAGTGGAGATAATAAGACCGAGGTGTTCACAGGCTGCGTATACATGGTTCAGGGTGGTTTGCATTTCACGATGAGTTTTAGTATGTATAAGAATATCATCAGCATAGCTGATTGAGATATTGCTGGGGTTGTCTGGTATTAAATTTAATAATGCATTCATAAGAACATTGAACAAAGTGGGGCTAAGTACTCCACCTTGAAGGGTACCAAGTTGCATATCTTTAACTTCACTTTTGTAACCCTGAAACAGTGCAGCAGCCCTTCTGTTGGTTAGGTAACCACTTATCCAGTGTAACAGCCTACCTCCTATATCCATTTTGGCTAGTTCGTACAATATCAGTTGCCTATTGGCAATATCAAATGCAGCTTTTAGGTCAAGAAATGTGGTGTATCTGTGCCTTTCATCACCATGCACAGTTAGGAATGTGGTGATGCAATTATGTACACCTTTACCATGGGTGAAGCCATTTATGTTAGGAGACATGTGTTCTCTGATTCTATATAAGAGTCTGCCAAAAACCATCCTCTCAAAGGTTTTACACAGGCAGCTGGTTAGTGATATGGGACGAAAGGCATCAGGCTGTCCTGGTTTCGGTATTGGTACAACAATACTGCTGGTCCATGATGTGGGTAGTTGGCCCTCGGCATGACTCATATTGTGCAATACCAACAATGGATTGCCTGGCACGCGCCTTAGTAGTCTAATGATGTTGTAGGTGACTCCATCCTCTCCAGGGGAAGTAGACCTACCCCTGGCGAGGGCGGCGTCAAGCTCCCACTCAGTATATGGAACATCACACTCATCGTGCTGTTTGCCCAGCATAAAGCTAATAAGATTACTTCTCTCTACAGACTTCGCATCAAGGAGTCCCCGAGTCCTAGCTGGTAACATGTCATAGCTCGACACATGAGCCCACTTTGTTATTAGCTCATTCGACTTTTGCAGAGGGTTTGGATGGGAGACGTGTCTTCTGTTTTTACCTCTGATTATATTTATGTCTTTCCAGGCTTTGCTGAGGGATGTGTGTTGGTTCAGGCTGTTGACATATGTCTCCCATGCATTTTGTCTGAGTTCGTTTACACGTTCCCTGACAGCAGCAAGGGAAGCTTGATACAATTGTAACATTTGAGGTGTTCTAATTTTTCTGTAACCCTTACCCACCCTCCTGACCCTAGCCCTGAGTTTTTTCAGCTCAGGGTCATTATAGCACTGCTGTTACCTGTTCCCATTATGCTAACCAAGTTTTCTCCTTTTTTTGGTGGAGGCATTGTTGGTGAAGTATGCATAAGTCCTATCTATCAGATCGTCATAGAAACTTTGGTAGTTGTCAGGCTTGTAGTCCTTGTACCAGTCATGGATGAAGTCTATGAACTGGCTTTCATGTTCTTGCTTGACTGTGATTCTACGTCTGTTGAGTTTACCACCAGTGGGGGTGTCATTGGCAACATGTATACTAGCTTGGATTGGGCTGTGGTCAGACATAAGATCAGTGACAACATCAGAGCTATGAGTTGTGTATGAAAGATTAAAGCCAATACATTTGTCTAGACCCCCGCCATAGATGTGTGTTGGTTCATTATTACCTATAATTTGAACATCTTCATATGCGCTGAGAAGTGAGATAAGTCTCCTACCATTGGTGTTAGTGGTGGAGTCACCTAATTTCTTGTGTCTAGTATTCAGGTCACCCATTAGGACAGTGGGCTCAGTGTGTAAAAAGTCTGGGAGATCTGTGTATTGAAGCTAATCTGAGGGAGCATAGGCGTTTAGCACGTTGAGTGTGGAGTTGCCCAGGTGGATAGTGATCCCATGGTACTGAAGGTTGGTAGTCTTTTGGATACAAGAGGTACATGCGGGAGTGACTTCTTAACATACATCAAACATGTGTGAGTAGAACTAGGATCATAATACACATAATTGGGCAGACTGGGTGGGGGCTTACCATTAGGTGTGAGACACTCCTGCAGACACACAATATCGATGTCCTCAGTCACAACTTTGTGGTGTAGGTCAGGGTATCGTTTTCTAAGGGATGAGATGTTCCAACTCATCACCTTCACCGCTCTGTATCTTTGCCTGGTATTAACTCTGGCCATTATGAAATGTATTTGGAATTTTGTCTGGTATTAACACTGGCCATTATGAAATGTATTTGGAAAGAAGCAAAAGGCACTGTATGATACTGTTCTTTTCTGCGCTGCCTGTCCCTTCGGCAGGCAGTAGGCCAGTTAACCTTTTGGAAACATTTCTGGAGCACGTACGGCTCAACAATTGTTGTATTTCATTGGCAGACAACAACACACTTTGGTTACACTCGACATCACCACCATTTTCTGTTTGTGCTTGTTCATCTTCACTGACCATGTCCACAGGGGCATCAGTAGAACTGTTACCAGTATCACTATTTTCCTCTGCGTGGACACTAGTTCCTGGTGGGTCTTGAGTTTCCACATCTGGTACTGACATCTGAATGTCTTCAGTTTGACTAATTTTTCCGAAGTTGCTGCACTGTGTTGGTGGTGTTTTTTCCTTTAGTGTATCACAGAGGCTCCTAAACATTTCAGTTTGAGCTTGAGCTTGAGCTGTAAACTGAGCTTTGAGTTCTTTAATTTCATTTTTCAAATCATTGATCTCTTCACGATATGCATGGAGTGTGTTGGCAGCTTCCTGTTGTGTCGGTACGTCTGTGTTGCCCCATGCTGATCTTTCGATGACTGCTGGTGATGATCCTGGAGCTTTGGTGGGGAGGGCAGGCCAGGGGTTGGCCGTAGGGAGTACCCTAGCAGCATTAGTGTTTCTTGAGACCTGCCTGGGTGGCGGGTCTGGGCGCTGAAGGGGTGTAGGAGCTCTAGAACAGTCAGGGTGCCATACAGGAACTCCAACTGTTTTGCAGTTAATATACTTCTGTTGGATGACACCCCCTTGAGCAACTGTATCTCTGCAAACCTGTGTTGCATGTTGCCTTGAGCAGAGACCACACCACGGCTTAGTCGAGGGGCATAACCGGGCCACATGGCCCCAGTGCTGACAGTTGTAACACCTCCGGTTAGGGGGCTGATAGAGAGTTACCTTCAGAGTCCGATAGACACCACGGACTCGAATGGTCTTGGGTGGGTCTTCCGAGCCAACCCAGTCTGCAATGACTGCATTCTTGCCCATGAGTCGCTTCGTCCTTCTGATGTAGGGATGGGCTTCTAGTAGTGTTGGGGTCTGGTACTGGTCGAGCCCTATGATTATTATGGTTTTCTTGCTCCATGGTTGGGATGATTGTTCCATGGCTATTCCCCTTATGCTATTGGTGAGGAGATCCTGTATGACTGCTGGGTCGTTTCTAATCAGAACATGATCTTGTGTACCGACTCTGAACTGAAACTCAGCCTCAGGATATTTGTCTTCCGCATCGTTCAGCCAGAGATACTTGTCTTCAGGTGATGTACCTTCAGGGAAGTATAATCTTACTCTCATGGGGGGTTGTGGTTGTAGTTGATTGTCTCTAAGTCTTTCTGCCTTTTCGGCCTTCCGCTTGTTCCTGGACTGAACTAGTTGAAAGCCATCTTCTCCGTTGGTGTCAAGGTCAACACCACAGTCGCCTGGCTCACTCAGTGCATCAGGAGAGTTAAAGCGAGCAGCTGGGTCTCCAGTCAACAGCGTATTAGCGGTGTGAGGGGAGGCCATGAACGGGCCTCCCGCGGAGGGAGTGTGGTGTCGGGGGGACTAAGGTAACAGGAGTTTTCTCAGTTTATAAACACTTTTATTACACTACACTTGTTCTTAATAGTATCTCTGTTTTTCTGGTTAGATACAGTATCAAAGTCAATTTTAGTTTCAAAAGAACTAACCAGCTTGGCACACTATGAGGACGGGGGTTTGTGTAAACAAACCCTCACCACATGGCCGAGCGTGACCACAAGGGTATAGGCCTTGCCTCGCGGGCACCTACACACGACACAGTGCTCAACACACGGTAGTTCACTTGTTATACAGGCAACATATTTGCAGTTGTTGACCTATCCCCACCCTACTGGGTGGTGTTGTGTTATTTCGAAGTCAAGTGTGAAGCCGACCCACTGTTGTTCTCAGAGTGGACTGATTAGCACCTCCTTGTCAGGAGATGGCGGTCAGTTCCCAGCGGTGCTTATCTCACTGGCGGGTCACGGCTCTCACTGGTACTGTCTAGTACTGAATTCACTGGCTTAAACACTCTTCTTAACTGTTCAACACTGGTTCCACTTCTTTCCGAAACGAAATGTCACTTTTGATTATGTTGATATCCCGGTGGTGAGGATGGGTCGGGGAGAGGGACTTGGGGAATGGGCCGAACATTGGCCAAGGGTGAGAGCTGCTCAGCAGGAGCAGCGCCTAAATAGGTCTTGACCCTTCGGTGGTCAGGTCATCACTGCAGGGGGAGGAGAGGTTAGTGATGGTGTTGTAGGCGGTGGGAGTAGTAGTGGTTGACTGGTTGTGGTGTTGATTGTGATGGTTGTAGTAGTGGTGGTTGTGGTGGTGGCAAGTGTTGTGACAGTGGTAGATGTTTTGGTGGTAGAAATGGTGATCGTAAGGGTAGTGATGTTATTGGTGGTGGCAGCGGTGGTTGTGGTGATAGATATGATGGTGGTGGTGGTGGTAGTAAGGATAGTGATGTTAGTGGTGGTGGTGGTGGAAGACTCAGAAATAACGGTGGTAAGTGCGGTGTTGCGGTCGGTGGCAGTGAGTATAGTCGTGGCAAATTTTGCGACGGAGGCGGCGACGAAGACGGTACTGTCGGGTCAGTATCGTCGATAAAATATTATTATACGGAAAGTTGGGTAATGACAGAGGACGCGGCTACTGAACATACTGCTGGCTGTGGTGACTACGGCAGATGTGCTGGTGCTAGTGGTGGTAACAGTAGTAGTGGTGGTGGCGGTGGTAGTAGTAGTGGTGGTGGTGGCGGTGGTGGTAGTAGTAGCGGTGGTGGTCGTAGTAGTAGTAGTGGTGGTGGCGGTGGTGGTAGTAGTAGTGGTGGTGGCGGCGGCGGTGGTAGTAGTAGTGGTGGCTGCGGTGGTAGTGGTGGCGGCGGTGGTAGTAGTGGTGGTAGTGATAGAGAGAGCTGGACCACGCCCACCTCTCCTCCCCGCTACAGTTTTTACACAACGCAACTAAAGCTCATAGTTCAACCATTAGATTGAAAACTTTATTAATAGTTCGTTAATCTTTTCTCCGGTTATTTAGTTGTACGATGCGTAACCAAAGAGCGAACTACACTATATTACGTCTATGCTCTCGTTCAGGCGTCCGTCCGTATCCATGTTGTAAGCGCCGTAATACTAGGGAAAATACCCCCACTTTATATATTTTCCCCTAGTATTCCCAACAAAGTTATTTAAAACGTTTGATTTTTTCTTTTTACAGTTTTTTGGAAACCTGATCTTGTGAGGGCGTGACTGACAAAGCTCGGATTTTTAAATTGTATTTATTTAATATTTTACAGATTTTTATTCGCCTGTTGACTGAATGATGAGGGTAAGATTCTGGTAATTTATCGTTCGTGGTTTTACTTCTACGGATTTTTGTATGTAAACTTTTTTTTTTACCTATAACATCTTAATTATAATACAAATATGATGATTAATATTTAGCAAAGATGAAAATTTAAAGGGGATATTATAACTATACCGTCACTGATAAAATTCTTTTAAATTAACCGTTCTTTTATAAACTTCCAGTAATCCATTTTCCAAACTTTATTAGAAGCTGAAGCGCACAGGCAATTTTTTTGATCACCTGAAGATTAGCCACCCCAGTTTATTTCACTTAGGAATAATCAACCTAAACTAACCACCAGGTAGCGTTAGGGAGGTCAATCTTAAGGTGAAATGAGCTGGGGTGGCTAATCTTCAGGTGATGTCAATAATAACTTCTTCTGAACACTGCACAAACAAACAGCACTTTTGGACAGGTGACGAAAGATGGGATTGTGCAGAAGAGACAGTAAAGACTTGAAAATTGGGTCGGAATTGAATGTGGAGGAAATGTGTTGAAATAGTGAGGAGGCAGTAATGAACGAGGTGTGGAGCCTGTAAGGACCACACCATAAATGTTCTTTAAACGAAGGGTAACAGAAAACATCCTCTTCTGGTGGTTTGAAGGTTATATCCATGTTATTTTGGCGACCATCCTTGGTCTTAAGTTAAACCTTCAGTTACGTAACGTTAGATCAACTTACACGTCTTAGGAAACCTGGACCGTGTCTGAGGAATGTGTTGGTGGGGAGATGACGTGGGCAGTTTCTCTCACCAGTACAGCGGGGCAGTTTATCAAGGTCTCGAAAACGTTCACTTTGTCTTGTAAGACTCGGTAAATGATCCAGCAACAAAGAGAAACGTACATTTGCTTAACGAAACGAGAGCAGAACAAATAAGTCCAAGAGGTTGTTCTTACAACAGGACCCGGGCAGTGGACGTTTTTGAAACCAATTTAAACAAACAGACGGCGCGGAAAGACAAACATCATGACATTGATACAAGTCAAGTGTTGTAACTGGGGTGCGCTATTCACAAGAAAGGCTGAGTTGTAGAGCAAACAGAGAGCTACTTCAGACCCGAGCTTCAAGCCTCGTCCAATTCACCGCCCAGTTCCTGTGATGCCCACCAAGTTGGCTCCAACCCGGAGGAATTTGTTTTTGCGTAGGAATTGCCTGCGTGAATGCCACCTTGATGAATCCTGATAACTCTTTATTCACATGGTAACAAGAGCGAGGTGATTGGTGCTGCCGAGAGCATGACGGAACCAAGCCATCATCATCATCATCTCCCTGGCGCACAAATCAGGGAAGTTGTCTCCAGCAAATGGCAGAAGGTTCTTTAGGTGGAACAAGTATCTCAAGATATACATTCCAGGGGAAGGATGTTGATACGGCACAGGTGTTGCACGGTCCTGGTAGGGGAGTGGGAGAAAAAGAAGACGGGATTGGCAAATACTGATGAGCAGGTGGGATAGAAAGCAAGAAAGAAAGGAAAGTGAAGGAAGGGAGGGAAGAGGGGAGAGGTGCCACAGCTGAACTAGCAAGAACGTGTGTTGACATTGGTGAATTATCGCCTGAGTTTCCTCACTACATCTTGCGCTGTCTGCCACTGGTGGGCTGGTGAGTGTGCGGTGGCGGGGGCAAAGACTCACCTGGCCAGGTACGACATGGTGTACAGTTACTTGTTGACCGTTTACCTACAGCTGGGTTAATTAACGAAGAGAGACACGGTGGGGAGGGGATAGAACAGTTCACTGTAAACATAGGGGGCCAGAGCCTCCCTAACCTGTTGCCAGCAAGTGCGAGAGACCTCCTAAAACACTTTAATGGAAACCTTCAGTAGGAGATTTTGTGAGCTACTTCACAGTGTGTATAATGAGTCATCCGAAGCGCTGCATATTAAAACAGTCTGGTAAACGAGCCGACATGAAGGCAGCATGAGTGAGGACCACTGGGAGGGGAGAGAAAAGCCTCAGTGAAAACAACGTCCGGTAAGCGCCAGGGTTCATGAGGAGCGGCGGCGGAGGCGAGGCTAACTACGCACTAACACATCTCCATCATTTCATGTTTTAATTGCTGTAGCTGACAATCATACTCGACTCGGAGGGGTTGCCAAGGTGAAAGGGCCTGAGCGAGATCACTTGACGAGACACAACTTATTTCTGGATTTTCTGCTGGAAATTATAAAGATGCTTGTGATTCCTCATACGACGCAGGTAAATATAGAAATACTTCCGACAAACACCACCAAGTTGTGAATCGTGAATTATGTCTTAATGATAGTCGGTACACTCAGAGGCCAGGGGTCGGATACTCTTAAGTCGCCCATTGTGTTACATTATTTCCGTAACAGAGAAGAGGACACGTTCACTTCCATGAGGTGTTCATGGCTACCATCATCACTACACATCATCCCTATAGTTCACATCAACACTGCACAGTTCACATCATTACTACACAGTTCATAGCATCATGACACGTCATCACTATGGTTCACATCATCACTACACAGTTCATAGCAACATGACACATCATCACTATAGTTCACATCATCACTACACAGTTCATACCATCATGACACATCATCACTATAGTTCACATCATCATTACACAGTTAACATCATCACTAAACATACACTAAAGTTACATCATCACTACACAGTTAACATCATCACTAAAGTTTCATCATCACTACACAGTTAACATCATCACTACACAGTCCATAGCATCATGAAACATCATCACTATAGCTCGCATCATCACTATAGCTCGCATCATCACTATAGCTCACGTCATCACTACACAATTAACATCATCACTAAAGTTCGATCATCACGACACAGTTCATAGCATCATGAAACATCATCACTATAGCTCACATCATCACTATAGCTCACGTCATCACTACACAATTAACATCATCACTAAAGTTCCATCATCACTACACAGTTCATAGCATCATGAAACATCATCACTATAGTTCACATCATCACTATAGCTCACGTCATCACTACACAATTAACATCATCACTAAAGTTCCATCATCACTACACAGTTCATAGCATCATGAAACATCATCACTATAGCTCACATCATCACTATAGCTCACGTCATCACTACACAATTAACATCATCACTAAAGTTCCATCATCACTACACAGTTCATAGCATCATGAAACATCATCACTAAAGCTCACATCATCACTATAGCTCGCATCATCACTATAGCTCACGTCATCACTACACAATTAACATCATCACTAAAGTTCCATCATCATTACACAGTTCATAGCATCATGAAACATCATCACCGAAGAGGACACTCCCTTGGAGGTGGTCACCGAAGAGGACACTCCCTTGGAGGTGGTCACCGAAGAGGACACTCCCTTGGAAGTGGTCACCGAAGAGGACACTCCCTTGGAGGTGGTCACCGAAGAGGACACTCCCCTGGAGGTGGTCACCGAAGAGGACACTCCCTTGGAGGTGGTCACCGAAGGGGACACTCCCGAAGAAGTGCCCCGTAGAGCTCCTGCCCAAAAGCTCCGGGCCAATAGGCCTCCTCACCAGGCCAAGAATACCTTGGTCCCAGGGGCCAAAGGTCATCTCAAATCATACGTTGAGCACCGAGCGCACATGGTCGCTGAAGCCCGTAAAGCTGCTGCCCAACAGGGCCGGGCCATGGCCAATGAGCACCGCCTGAAAACTCGGACCAAGAATACCTTGGTCCCAAGGGCCACCGAAGGGGATACTCCCCAAGAAGTGCCCCGTAGAGCTGCTGCCCAAATGTTCCGGGCCAATAGGCCTCTTCACCAGGCCAAGAATACCTTGGTCCCAGGAGCCAAAGGTAATCTCAAATCAAAGGCTGAGCACCCAACTAACACGGTCGCTGAAGCCCGTAAAGCTGCTGCCTAACAGGCCCGGGCCATGGCCAAGGAGCGCCGCCTGAAAACTGCATGAAACAAAAGTGATTATTAATCCACGTTGTTTTCTTTTTGTTTATGTTTTTGTGTAAACTAAAAATGAAGTATAAATTAATATTATTTGTATTATTACTCCACAAATAACTTATAAAGCATCTCCTGCATACAATTCTTACTGCACTTACTTATATCACATATATACAGAACTGGTAATACCTGGGTATAAATAACACTTTAAAATAGCCCAACTCTCATACACAAACATATCACTCACCGGGGTATTCTGTCTTGCTGTCCAAGCATTTTCCTAGTTTAAGGCCAACAATATTTATATATATATATATATATATATATATATATATATATATATATATATATATATATATATATATATATATATATATATATATATATATATATATACGTACATGCATACATAAAGGAGACAATTTGTAAAATAAAAGAGATGAAAGTCCTCCTACACTCAGAATATGGTCTGACAGCCAAGACGTGACCTACCTACTATCACACATCATGTATCTCTGTGTGGCAGGGAGGGAAGACAGGGAGAATAGGGAGGGCAGGGAGGAGAGGGGATTGAGACTAGAGAGGGCAGGGTGGGAAGAAAACGGAGAGGGAGACTAGAGGGCAGGGAGGAGAGAGGGGGAATAGTAGGGAGGGTAGGGAGGAGAGGAGAGGGATAGTAGGGAGGGCAATGAGGAGAGGGGAGAGATACTGGGGAGGGAAGATAGGGAGATCATCACTACACAGTTCATAGCATCACTATACATCATCACTATAGTTCACATCATAACTACTCAGTTCATAGTGTCACTACACATCATCACTACACAGTTCACAGCATCACTATACATCACCACTATAGTTCACATCATAACTACATAGTTCATAGTATCACTAAACATCATCAGTATAGTTCACATCATAACTACACAGTTCATAGTATCACTACACATCATCACTACACAGTTCATAGCATCACTATACATCATCACTATAGTTCATATCATAACTACACAGTTCATAGTATCACTACACATCATCACTACACAGTTCATAGCATCACTATACATCATCACTATAGTTCATATCATAACTACACAGTTCATAGTATAACTACACATCATCACTACACAGTTCAGAGCATCGCTATACATCATCACTATAGTTCATATCATAACTACACAGTTCATATTATCACTACACAGCATCACTACACAGTTCATAGCATCACGATACATCATCACTATAGTTCACGTCAAAACTACATAATTCTTAGTATCACTACACATCATCACTACACAGTTCATAGCATCACTATACATCATCACTATAGTTCATATCATAACTACACAGTTCATAGTATCACTACACATCATCACTACACAGTTCATAGTATCACTACACAGTTCATAGTATCACTATACATCATCACTATAGTTCATATCATAACTACACAGTTCATATTATCACTACACAGCATCACTACACAGTTCATAGCATCACGATACATCATCACTATAGTTCACGTCAAAACTACATAATTCTTAGTATCACTACACATCATCACTACACAGTTCATAGCATCACTATACATCATCACTATAGTTCATATCATAACTACACAGTTCATAGTATCACTACACATCATCACTACACAGTTCATAGTATCACTACACAGTTCATAGTATCACTATACATCATCACTATAGTTCATATCATAACTACACAGTTCATATTATCACTACACAGCATCACTACACAGTTCATAGCATCACGATACATCATCACTATAGTTCACGTCAAAACTACACAATTCTTAGTATCACTACACATCATCACTACACAGTTCATAGCATCACTATACATCATCACTATAGTTCATATCATAACTACACAGTTCATTGTATCACTACACATCATCACTACACAGTTCATAGCATCACTATACATCATCACTACAGTTCATATCATAACTATGCAGTTCATAGTATCACTACACATCATCACTACACAGTTCATAGCATCACTATACATCATCACTATAGTTCACATCATAACTACATACTTCATAGTATCACTACACATCATCACTGCACAGTTCATAGCATCACTATACATCATCACTATAGTTCACATCATAACTACATAGTTCATAGTATCACTATGCATCATCACTATAGTTCATATCATAACTACACAGTTCATAGTATCACTACACATCATCACTACACAGTTCATAGCATCACTATACATCATCACTATAGTTCATATCATAACTACACAGTTCATAGTATAACTACACATCATCACTACACAGTTCAGAGCATCGCTATGCATCATCACTATAGTTCATATCATAACTACACAGTTCATAGTATCACTACACAGCATCACTACACAGTTCATAGCATCACGATACATCATCACTATAGTTCACGTCAAAACTACACAATTCTTAGTATCACTACACATCATCACTACACAGTTCATAGCATCACTATACATCATCACTATAGTTCATATCATAACTACACAGTTCATAGTATCACTACACATCATCACTACACAGTTCATAGTATCACTATACATCATCACTATAGTTCATATCATAACTACACAGTTCATAGTATCACTACACAGTTCATAGTATCACTATACATCATCACTATAGTTCATATCATAACTGCACAGTTCATAGTATCACTACACATCATCACTACACAGTTCATAGCATCACTACACATCATCACTACACAGCTCATAGTATCACTACACATCATCTCTACACAGTTCATAGCATCACTACACGTCATCACTGCAGTTTACATCATCACTCAGCTCTGTAGTAGCGGGTAACCTCTTACTACATTCTTTCACAAGTGCCTGAGGAATCTAGGGCTCCTGGGGTGCCTTTATTATATATATATAAAACATTTTCTTTCCAAATTGTGCGATCAGTACAAAAGATTTTTACAAGAAGCCAACGTCATCACTATAGCATAAGAAAGTTGTCTTTACCCCCAAATTTCAATTTCATATACTGTTCTTCCCTCATCACCACCCCCAGAAAGTTAGATAAAAATGAGTGAATTCGATACAGATGTAGAGTACCTGGGGACCTATCACCCATATTACAAAAGTTTAAGAATGCTTCTCCTTGAAGAAGTGTGCCTGATAATGGAAAACACAAGTCGTCCTTTCGGCCAGCGTGTCCTGTATGTCGAAGAGGACTACTTACAGTACCTGCCTCCTCTGGTACCCGGTGAGGGAGTGTTCCTAGTGGTGTCACTGGGAGAGGATGTTTTCCACTGTGTATCCATGTACCGGTGTCCCGATGGCCGGTACCTCTACCACGACTCCACACCCCGGCCAGTACATGTTTGCTTTCATGAATACGTGGACCGTCACGGCATCCCCTACGAGGATGTATCAGTTGTACAAGCAATAGTTCAACAGCCATTGTACCAGACCTGCGCCTTCCACGCACTCGTCTTCCTCGACTACGTTACGAGTTGTGAGTTAGACGACTCATGGCTCATAATGCACCATTTTAAGAGACAAATGGGACGACATACTGAGAGGACCGCCATACTCCGCGTCCTGAGAATGATCCACGAGCTACCTTTTGATATCGACATGTCTGCTCACTGGACCGGATACAACAGTCTTTTGCCCTCCTACACCCCGGTCCACACTCACAACGTGCTCAGATGTCGCGCCCAGAGGTATGGCCGGTTCTACGATGTTGGCACCGGCTGATTCATCCCCCACTCATTTATTCACTATCATATCAGCCATTCATCGCATAACCCGTCCAAAAACCAAAACAACAACACCAAGAAAAAGAAGACAGTAGGCCATCAGAGTAATAAAGTGCAAGAATGATGACCAAGAATAAAAAACCCCTCAAGAATGACTCAGAAGAACAAAGAAGACAGCAGCTCCGGCCGAAATAGCCGAAAGGCGAAGTGGCCAGATATTCTAAAACAACAACTCCACATATCAAGAAGCGCTCAACACACTGACCCTTTCGACTCTCACTGACCATCACCACGACCTCATCTGCAAATTTGGTAAGAAGCTTCTACACCATCCTCGACACCAGCTCCTACTACCACCTGAGATCCCTAGTCCGAGAATTGCTGTTCGACACCACAACCGCATCCAGCCCATACGTGCACGAACTGATCGCTATAAGAACAGCCCAGTCCCAACCATTGTAAAAATTATCAATAACTTGTAATAAACCAGTGTATTCATTCCCAGTAAACACTACTCCTTGCACTATCACTATGTTGAAATGAACTGTAGTATGAGCTTTTCCCCATCTAGTTATTATATATCTTATTTGTGTCACTTATGTTACTTGTATATTATTTGTAATTCGAAACCCATTCCCCAAATATGTAACTGTATATTTTCAGCCTTCTGGCTGCTGCTCTTCAATAAAACCGCACTATTACATATTACACACACACACACACACACACACACACACACACACACACACACACACCAGTACTAAACTGATCATGCTGTGTCCTGACAAAATTACTAACAACTTGTAATAAACCAGTGTATTCACTCCCAGTAAACACTACTCCTTGCACTATCACTATGTTGAAATGCACTGTAGTTTGAGCTTTTCCCCATCTAGTTATTATATATCTTATTTGTATCACTTATGTTACTTGTATATTATTTGTAATTCGAAACCCATTCCCCAAATATGTAACTGTATATTTTCAGCCTTCTGGCTGCCAAGGTCTTTCAATAAACCGTTAATTATTATTATTAGACAGCTACCAAACAGGGAGGTACTACCGCCTGGGAAGATATTGGAAGCAAAATGTATTCTAATGGTAGACCCTGCTGCTATATGGCATCACGAAAATTGTGACCAAGTCCCAGTTGAGGGAAAATGGGCTGTTATTGTTACCTGTTTTGATGGGAGGGGTGTTGCAAAGGCTCTCTCTCACTCTTTTTTTCTCTCCCTCTTCATTTCTCTTCCTCCTCCTCGTCTCTCTCTCTCTCTCCCTCTCTCCTCCTTTCATGTCACGAGGATGTATCAGTTGTACAAGCAATAGTTCAACAGCCATTGTACCAGACCTGCGCCTTCCACGCACTCGTCTTCCTCGACTACGTTACGAGTTGTGAGTTAGACGACTCATGGCTCATAATGCACCATTTTAAGAGACAAATGGGACGACATACTGAGAGGACCGCCATACTCGGCGTCCTGAGAATGATCCACGAGCTCCCTTTGGACATCGACATGTCTGCTCACTGGACCGGATACAACAGTTTTACCTACACCCCTGGTCCACATTCACAACGCGTTTTGCGCCTAGAGGCAGAAGGGCCGGTTTGATCATTGATTCATCCCCCACTCATTTATTCACTATCATATCAGCCATTCATCGCATAACCCGTCCAAAAACCAAAACTACAACACCAAGAAAAAGAAGACAGAAGGCCATCAGAGTAATAAAGTGCAAGAATGTTGACCAAGAATAAAAAACCCCTCAAGAATGACTCAGAAGAACAAAGAACCAACATCATCACTACATCACTACCAACATCTTCACTACACTACCAACATCATCACTACCAACATCTTCATTACACTACCAACATCATCACTACCAACATCATCACTACCAACATCTTCACTACACTACCAACATCATCACTACCAACATCATCACTACCAACATCTTCACTACACTACCAACATCATCACTACCAACATCTTCACTACACTACACTACCAACATCATCACTACATCACTACCAACATCTTCACTACACCACCAACGTCATCACTACATCACTACCAAATCATCACTACCAACATCATCACTACCAACATCATCACTACCAACATCTTCACTACACTACCAACATCATCACTACCAACATCTTCACTACACTACACTACCAACATCATCACTACATCACTACCAACATCTTCACTACACCACCAACATCATCACTACATCACTACCAACATCTTTACTACACTACCAACATCATCACTACCAACATCTTCACTACACTACCAACATCATCACTACCAACATCATCACTACCAACATCTTCACTACACTACCAACATCATCACTACCATCATCTTCACTACACTACACTACCAACATCATCACTAAATCACAACCAACATCTTCACCACACCACCAACGTCATCACTATAGCATAAGAAAGTTGTCTTTACCCCCAAATTTCAATTTCATATACTGTTCTTCCCTCATCACCACCCCCAGAAAGTTAGATAAAAATGAGTGAATTCGATACAGATGTAGAGTACCTGGGGACCTATCACCCATATTACAAAAGTTTAAGAATGCTTCTCCTTGAAGAAGTGTGCCTGATAATGGAAAACACAAGTCGTCCTTTCGGCCAGCGTGTCCTGTATGTCGAAGAGGACTACTTACAGTACCTGCCTCCTCTGGTACCCGGTCAGGGAGTGTTCCTAGTGGTGTCACTGGGAGAGGATGTTTTCCACTGTGTATCCATGTACCGGTGTCCCGATGGCCGGTACCTCTACCACGACTCCACACCCCGGCCAGTACATGTTTGCTTTCATGAATACGTGGACCGTCACGGCATCCCCTACGAGGATGTATCAGTTGTACAAGCAATAGTTCAACAGCCATTGTACCAGACCTGCGCCTTCCACGCACTCGTCTTCCTCGACTACGTTACGAGTTGTGAGTTAGACGACTCATGGCTCATAATGCACTATTTTAAGAGACAAATGGGACGACATACTGAGAGGACCGCCATACTCTGCGTCCTGAGAATGATCCACGAGCTCCCTTTTGACATCGACATGTCTGCTCACTGGACCGGATACAACAGTCTTTTGCCCTCCTACACCCCGGTCCACACTCACAACGTGCTCAGATGTCGCGCCCAGAGGTATGGCCGGTTCTACGATGTTGGCACCGGCTGATTCATCCCCCACTCATTTATTCACTATCATATCAGCCATTCATCGCATAACCCGTCCAAAAACCAAAACAACAACACCAAGAAAAAGAAGACAGTAGGCCATCAGAGTAATAAAGTGCAAGAATGATGACCAAGAATAAAAAAACCCTCAAGAATGACTCAGAAGAACAATGAAGACAGCAGCTCCGGCCGAAATAGCCGAAAGGCGAAGTGGCCAGATATTCTAAAACAACAACTCCACATATCAAGAAGCGCTCAACACACTGACCCTTTCGACTCTCACTGACCATCACTAATAACTTCATCTGCAAATTTGAAGAAGCTTCTACACCATCCTCGACACCGGCCTCCAACACCCGGAGATCCCTAGTCCGAGAATCTGCTGTTCGACACCACAACCGCATCCAGCCCATACGTGCACGAACTGATCGCTGTAAGAACAGCCCAGTCCCAACCATTGTAAAAATTATCAATAACTTGTAATAAATCAGTGTATTCACTCCCAGTAAACACTGCTCCTTACACTATCACTATGTTGAAATAAACTGTAGTTTGAGCTTTTCCCCATCTAGTTTTTATATGTCTTATTTGTGTCACTTATGTTACTTGTATATTATTTGTAATTCGTAATCCATTCCCCAAATATGTAACTGTATATTTTCAGCCTTCTGGCTGCCAAGCTCTTTCAATAAACCGTTAATTATTATTATTATTGTTACACACACACACACACACACACACACACACACACCGCAACCACATCCAGCCCATGCGTGCACGAACTGATCGCTATAAGAACAGCCCA